>NC_057710.1:39391414-39392993 GCF_004010195.1 Chiloscyllium plagiosum
ATAGACTCCAAGATCCCTCTGCTCCTCCACCTTACTAAGGTGGAACCCTACCGTTAACCCTGTATTCTGCATTCTTATTTGTTTTTCCAAAATGGACAACCTCACACTTGGCAGGGTTGAACTCCATCTGCCACTCCTCAGCCCAGCTCTGCATCATATCTAAGTCCCTTTGCAGCCGACAACAGCCCTCCTCACTATCCACAACTCCACCAATCTTTGTATCGTCTGCAAATTTACTGACCGACCCTTCGACTCCCTCTTCCAAGTCATTAATAAAAATTACAAACAGCAGAGGACCCAGAACTGATCCCTGCGGAACTCCACTTGTAACTGGGCTGCAGGCCGAATATTTACCATCTACCACCACTCTCTGACTTCGACTGGTTAACCAGTTCTCTATCCAACTGGCCAAACTTCCCACTATCCCATGCCTCCTGACTTTCCGCATAAGCCTACCATGGAGAACCTTATCAAATGCCTTACTAAAATCCATGTACACTACATCCATTGCTCTACCCTCATCCACATGCTTGGTCACCTCCTCAAAGAATTCAATAAGACTTGTAAGGCAAGACCTACCCCTCACAAATCCGTGCTGGCTGTCCCTAATCAAGCAGTGTCTTTCCAGGTACTCATAAATCCTGTCCCTCAGTACCCTTTCCATTACTTTGCCTACCACCGAAGTAAGACTAACTGGCCTGTAATTCCCGGGGTTATCCCTATTCCCATTTTTGAACAGGGGCACAGCATTCGCCACTCTCCAGTCCCCTGGAACCAACCCCATTGACAGTGAAGACGAAAAGATCATTGCCAACGGTTCTGCAATTTCCTCTCTTGCTTCCCACATAATCCTAGGATATATCCCGTCAGGCCCGGGGGACTTATCTATCCTCAAGTTTTTCAAAATGCCAAACACATCTTCCTTCCGAACAAGTATCTCCTCTAGCTTACCAGTCCATTTCATACTCTCCTCTTCAACAATACGGTCCCTCTCATTTGTAAATACTGAAGAAAAGTACTCATTCAAGACCTCTCCTATCTCTTCCGACTCAATACACAGTCTCCCACTACTGTCCTTGATCGGATCTACCCTCGTTCTCGTCGTTCTCGTCATTCTCATGTTTCTCACATACGCATAAAATGCCTTTGGGTTATCCTTGATCCTACCCCCCAAAGATTTTTCATGCCCTCTCTTTGCTCTCCTAATCCCTTTCTTCAGCTCCCTCCTGGCTATCCTGTATCCCTCCAATGCTCTGTCTGAACCTTGTTTTCTCAACCTTCTGTAAGCCTCCTTCTTCCTCCTTACAAGACATTCAACCTCCCCCGTCAACCAAGGTTCCCTCACATGATCATCTCTTTCCTGCCTGACAGGTACATACATATCAAGGACACATTGTATCTGTTCCTTGAAAAAGTTCCACATTTCAACAACATCCTTTCCTGATAGCCTATGCTCCCAATTTTTGCTCCTCAGATCCTGTGTTGCAGCATCGTATTTACCCTCCCCCCACCCCCCCCAGTTGTAAAACCTATCTCCCTCCATAACCAAGGTGAAAGTCACAGAATTGTGGTCACCATC
>NC_057710.1:39393105-39403509 GCF_004010195.1 Chiloscyllium plagiosum
AACGCCACCCCCCCCCCTCATTTTTTACCATCCCCCCCAATCTTACTGAAACATCTGTAACCAGGAACCTCCAACAACCATTCCTGTCCCTCTTCTATCCACGTTTCCGTGATGTCCACAACATCGTAGTCCCAAGTACCGATCCACGCCTTAAGTTCACCCACCTTATTTCTGATACTCCTTGCGTTGAAGTATACACACTTGAGCCCATCTCTTGAGACAATTATTACAGTGTCAATTTCATCAAATGTTTACATTTAGATTGCTTTGAATCAAGTTTTCTAACAATGGCAGTAGAATAGCATTCATTTCAACATTATCTGGTTTTCCTCCAATTTAGGATGCTGGGGAAAATAAGTTCTACATTACACAGTGCAGTTTCATACCCAATAGAATTGGAGTTTATACAATGTGGATTTGACTGACTTCATCAAATATTACATGGGAAGCAATGCTTGTTGTTTTGCTAGTGGGGGAGCAATTATGATCTAAGAGGATGAATAATGGGAACAGATCAATGTTTATCTAGGGAGTATTTTAAGGATTTGAACCTTAACTGCAATGTACAGTCAACAGAAGGGAACGTTTCTCCCGATGACCTACAATTTTCAGCATTGTGATAGAGGCTCATCACATAATTTTGTAATCTAAATCAATCTTTTTTTTAATTCATGTTCTTGACTGTTGTCACCTTTTTTTTATTCCTCCTACAATCGTCCTTTTAAAAACCCAAGTTATAGCCGTCCATCATTACTTAATAATTTGCCAGTTCTACAAGTTGGTACAATCTCACTTATGTTGAGACATTCTGCTTCATGTTTAAATGGATTTGGTTGAAATACTTACCTGGAATCATGATGTTTAGAGAAGAGGAGTAGACATTTCCACTTCTGCATAGGAGTACTTCCTACAGTCGCTCCTGAGCAGACTACCCATAATATTTAAACTATAACCCCTAGTTCTTAAATCACCAACCAACGGAAATAGTTTATCTATGCTTTCTTTTGGTGTTAATATACTTGAAGACTTGAATCAGATCACCCTTAAGCTTTTAAGTTCTAGAGAAAATAGGATTAATTTGTATAATTTCTCCTCATAATTTAACCCCTGAAGTCAAGTTATGATTCTTGTGAAAAAAAAAAGAGCTGCAGATGCTGGAAATCTGAAAAAAAGCACAAATTGCTGGGAAAACTCAGCAGGTCTGTCAGTGCAGAGAACGCAAAGTTAATGTTTCAGGTCCAATTCTGAAGAAGGAACACTGGACCCAAAATGTTAACTCTGCTTTCTTTCCACAGATGCTGCCAGACCTGCTGAGTTTTCTCAGCAGTTTCTGCATTGTACCCCATTCAAGGCCATTATACCCTTCCTGTGGTGTGGTGTCCATACCTGCTGATAGTATTCAAGTGGGGTCTAGCCAGGGTTTTGTATAGCTACAGCATAATATCTGCATCCTTATTGTCCAGTTCTCTAGATATAAATATTCAGTTTTCCGTTAGTTGCCTTGATTATTTTCTGTCTTTGTTCATATCATTTTGAAATTTTGTGTACCTGGACCCCCAAGTCTCTTTGGTCATTCACTGTATTTAACTTCATGCCACCTAGAAAGTACCCTGCTGTATTCCTTTTTGGCTCAAAATGGATAACCTCTCACTTGCTTGCATTGAATTCCATCTGCCACAGTTTTTCCCATTCATCTAGTGTATCAATACCTCTTTGTAATTTTATGTTCCTTGTTTGTGTGTTCATTAGAAACAAGAAATATCCCGAGGGTACTAGATAGGACGAGTACCAGGGACATGTTTGCACTTGCTGGGGAGACCAGAACTAGGAGACACAGTTTTCAGAATAAGAAATCCCCCTTTTAAGATGATGATGAGAATTCCTTTCTCTGGCTGTTAGTCTATGGTATTCAGTTCTCCAGAAGTGAGAGTCGGGGGTCATTGAATTTATCTACAGCTTAGTGAAATAGATCGTTGATAGATCAGGGAATCTCAGGGTATGTGGGGAGCTGACTAAATGATGGCATGAAAGTGAAGATCAGCCATAATCTTATTGACTGCTGGAGGCATCTTGTAAGGCTGAACAGTCGACTCCTACTCCTAATTCCTATGTTCTTATGTGTCCAAATTAGAAAGACTGGGGGATTGCACATCTATTTAGGCAATGATATTTTTGTTGCACTGACAATTTAACAAGCAATTTTTCTCCAAGTATCATTTGACTGTTAATCCAAATTTAACACTGATTAGTGTTGAAGTAAAATAAGTGAAATCTTCAGTTTACTTAATATGTTTGATGCATTTGATGGAATTGATTTACAGTTTCCTGGACAGTTTAACAATATTTTGATTTCATGCTTCCAATTTGATATTGAAATAAGTTTCTGTGAGGCTGTGACAATGGCAGAATTTGTGTTGCATGGTTGCCAGGTGACAGTTTGCTGACTGTTACAGCTTTTCGTAGAGACTAGTAAATGGTTTTTGGTACCTATACTTGATAAATGAGTGGGTAGCCTTGACATCACACCTCTGCTATTGTGGCAGAAATTTTGTTGAATGTGCAGCTTTGTGAGAGAGATAGCAAGAGGAGTGGAATGAAGAGCTGCTGGGATTTTACCAATTTAATAAATAACTTGAGCACAGAGCCACTGTCAGCTTTTAAGAACATCACGAAAGTTCACGTTGTAACACAAAAATAAAAATGCGTTTTATTGTGTTATTTGAGGATATGTGGATTTTCCACTCGCCTAATTTTAAAAACACTTTTATTGTTAGTTCGCTGTTAGATTTGATATATTCGCCATTACCCCACCTACCATTTTCCTACTTAAAATGCTTGCGTTGGTTCAATTACCAAGAGCCGAGTGATCATTTAGAGAGAATCAATGAAGCCAGTGTTTTGGAAGTTTCACATCACTTCGAAATTTAAAAGAAACAACAAAGCACTTAAAGAGAGGGTGAATTTGCTGTATTTGAAAAATAATTTATTTGCGTTATTGCCTGTCTTCACATCTACCTCAGCTCATCTAGTGCTAAAGTATTCATGTATGTGCAATCTCTTGAGTTAATTATTTTAATGTTTTGCTGGCTGGCCTCCACTTTGGACCGTCAGTAAGTCTGATCCAAAAGTTTGCCTGTTGTGTATCTATGAAATTTGATGAGTGTTAAGATATTACCTCTGTGTTTGCTGACCCAGTCAGGCAATGCATCTAATTACAAATTTTCCTCCATCCTTTCAACTCCCTTTAGAGTCTTGTCCCTCCCTAGCCTTGTGGCTACCTGTTTACAGCCTATATAGATCTCTGTATTGCTCCAGCTCTGGTCTCTTCAGAATCCAGGGTTTTCTTTGCTGTGTCAATCAAGCGTTTAGTTCTCAAATTCCCTCCTTTAGGCTCTTCACTGAAGACTAAGGCTTAATGGTTGTTACTGCAAAGCCATCTTCGATCTCAAGAGGCTGCCCAAGGAAAAGGCTGATGTTATTAGGCTAGTACTTCAAAGGTCTGGGCTAACTGTTTAACTTGCATTGCAAAAGCAGAGAAATGTAATTTTAATTAGTGAATAAATCTGCTGTAAAGAGCATCTGAGGTAAAGATGACCATGTAATTTCTGGATTACCATAAAGTCAGCCAGTTCACAAATGTCCTTCAGGGAAGAAAACTTGCCGTCTTCACCCAGTCAACAACAGCTCTGTCTTCAAAACCATAATCCCTACCAGATTAATCTCAGACCTCGGTCTCAGCTCTAACCTCTGCAACTGGATCCCTAGCTTCCTGACCCTCACAATGCAATCAGTGAAGATAGACAACTGCACCTCCTCCACAATAATCCTTAACACTGGTATCTTGTAAGGATGTATACTTAGCCCCTACTGTACCCCATTAACCCTCACAACTATGTGGCCACATTTCGTATGAATGCCACCTACAAGTTTGCTGAAAATGCAATCATGGTAGGCTGGATATTAAATGACAATGAGTCAGATAATGGAAAGAGGTAGAATGCTTGGTGCAATTATAATAATCTCTCTCTCTCAGCAAGACAAAAGAACAAATCATTGACTTCAGGAAGAAAGGAGGAAGACATGCCCCTATCTACATAAACGAAGCTGAGATGGAGAGGGTCAAGAGTGTCAAGTTCGTAGAAGTGACGATAACCAACAATCTGTCCTGGTCCTCCCAAGTAAATGCAATGGTCAAGAAGGCACAAAGATTCTTCTTCCTCTAGAAATTCTGCATTTCCATAAGGACCCTCACCAACTTTTACAGATACACCTTTGAAAGCATTCTATCTGGGTGCATAATAGCTTGGTACAGCAACTGCTCTATCCAGGACCATAGAAACTGCAGAAAGTTGTATGCACAGCCCAGATCATCATGGAAGCTAACCTCCCTTCCATGGACTCAATTTACATTTCTTGTTGCCGCAGAAAATCTGCCAAGATCATTGAAGACCCCCTCCCACCCCAGTAATACTCACTTCCAACAGCTTCCATCAGGCAGAAGACACAGAAGCTTGAATGCACCTGCCAACAGATTCACGAACAGCTTTTTCCTGTTGTTATTAGACTGCTGCACTGACCCCTCTAATTTCAAATCTAATGTTGACCTTGCTTTTTTCCACCTTGCAGTTGTAACCTTGAATGCCTCATTCTGTCAAAGCAGCCTATGATCTGTATGTCATTGTTTGTGATGATCTGCCTGTACTGCTCACAAAACAAAACTTTTCGCTGTACTTAGTGGCAACAATAAATCAAATCAAATCAGTCTAGCATGTATGTGACTCTAAACCAAGTAGGCTTGAGGGGCTCTATGTACAATCTCTACACATTTTTTCTTATGTTTTTATCCAATAATTGATCATCTACAATTTATATATGTTTATAAAATATCTGCAAAATTGATCAAGCTTTTAGTGTGCCACTCTTTTAAAAAAAAAATTTAATTCTTTCTTTCTAGAATTTCACACTGTAATAAATATATTTTAATTACCTTTTCTTTAAAGGTGAGGGAAGCTGCTCAAGCTTTACTGTTGGCAGAGCTTCGAAGAATTGAGAAAGAAGGAAGAAAGGAAACAATAGACACATGGGCACCCTACTTGCCACAGTATGTTGACAACATTATGTCACGTAAGTATCTTCATGGTCGTCTCAATCGTGCAGTTATGAATATGCTGACGGTGACATGATGTAATGATGCCCTATAGGTTACAATGATTGGTTTCCAATGCCATTATTCATAAACTCAATCTGTGTTTTTTGTTAGCTTGTTATTTGGATTAAAGTTTGAAGCATATTAATGTGAAACATTTTACAGATGTCATCTGAAAATGCATTTGTTATTTCTGTCATATTTTGTCAGCTGAGTCCACATTTAGGAAGGCTAGAATGAGATGAGGCTGTTCCAATAATCTAGTTATATTTCTCAGTTATATAAAATATTATGCCTCACTGGAAATCAATCCTCACTATTCGCCTAAGCATTAGCAAGTTAAAGATTTTATCAAAGTACGCAAAATTTCTCAACATACTCGAGATATATATCTGTAAAGACCAAATTTAACAGAAACTGCAGAAATAAATTGATTCTGACTACATGTGAACAATCATGAACTGTAAAAAATATAACTCTGTTGATTAAAATTCTAACCCTTTTATAAAATTCCCTTTTGTACTCTCGTAGACAGACTACAAAAAATATATTGGTGTTATGGGTGGATAGAAAATCTAGGAAAGGTGTTCATTGATCCCTGTCCACAGGGATCGCTAAGATGATCCTTGCATTTTGCCAGCACTTGCCACTCCTCCTGTCCTTTCACTTTTTTGCAAAAGGCACAGAGCAACTGGTTTACATTTATAACATTTCTGATTTATTGATCAGCTTATACCAACTGGTAAGGGTAAATAAACTGGGTTTCTTTGGGCTTTAAATATTAGTTGTTGGCAGGCAGAGGGTTTTGGCACTGACAACTGGTCACCACGCCACAGATCCATCAGCTACTTTTTGCCAGCTGAGTCCACTTTGTGTGCACTCCCTGGTGCCAGTCAGAAACGTGGAAAATAGCAAAAATATGCCATTCAGCCCTTCAAGCTACTATCACCTCACAATTATGGTTATGACTGATATCTAACTCATTACCCTGTTCCTGCTTTCTCCCCATATTCTTTGATCCTTTTAACCCCAAGAGCTATGTCTAATTCCTTCTAGAAAACATTTTGTTTTGTTTTTAATAGTTTTTTGTGACATAGAACTCGCCACTCTAGCTGAAGAAATTTCTCATCTCAGTCCAGGATCCTTAAATTGTGATGCCTGACTCTGGAATCCCTGATCATCAGGAACATCCTTCCTGCATTTGTCCTGTCACCCTCCCATCCATCTTTGTATTGTCTCCAAGGTGTCTTTGTTCAGCAACACTTTCCATGACCTTACCATTAAGTGCATAAGTCCTGCCCTGATTTGCCTTTCCAAAATGCAGCACCTCACATTTATCTAAATTAAAGTCCATCTACCACTCCTCAGCCCATTGGCCCATTTGATCAAGGTCCTGTTCTACACCGAGGTGACCTTCTTTGCTGTTCACTACACCTCCCCAACTTTGGTGTTATCTGCAAATTTATTAACCATATTTCCTATGTTCACATCCAAATCATTTATATAGATGATAAAAAGCAGTGGACCCAGCACCGATTCTTGTGGCACACCGCGGGTCACAGTCCTCCAGTCGGAAGAGCAACCCTCCACCACCACCCACTGTCTCCTAGTTTCGAGCCAGTTCTGTATTGAATGGCTAGTTCTCCCTGTATTCTGTGATCTAACCTTGATAACCCATCTCCCGTGAGGAACCTTGTCGAACGCCTTACTAAAGTCCATATAGATCACATCCACTGCTCTGCCCTCATCAATCCTCTTTGTTACTTATTCTAAAGACTCAATCAAGTAGTGAGATACAATTTCCCTCCCACAAAGCAATGTGGAGTATCCCTAATCGGTCCTTGCCTTTCTCTGTACTCATTTTCACATGGTACTGGGAGTAATCCGGGGATTACTACTCATGAGGTCCTTCCTAAATTTTTTTTAACCTAGATCCCTAAATTCTGACTGCAGGACCCCAACCTCCTTCCCATGCAAGTTATTGGCACCAACATGGACCATGACCTTTGGCTGATCACGCTCCCTGGAAGAATGACCTGTAGCTGCTCTGTAACACCTTTGAACCCTGACACCAGAGAGGCAACATACCATTCTGGAGTCTCAGCTGTGGCTTCAAAATGCATATCTGTTGCTCTCCTCCTTCCTTCCCTGCTGTACAGATGAATCATCCATGGTGCCACAGGATTGGCTCTTGCTGCCTTTGTCTGAGGATCCATTTCACTCACCAGTGTTCAGTTCATGAGCAAAATCATCTTGGGGCACTTTTGAACACCTTCCTGGTTCTCTTGGATTGACTGCTCTGCAGATGGATGGGTGGTAAAACTGAGAAAAAAAAATCAGACCACCTTTCCCTCCTGATTTAATATTTCTGAACTCATCAAACCGCCATTCCAACTTAAGATGCTGTATTTGTACGTTATAAAACTGAAGAGTTAACTCCCATTTATAGGAAACATCTGTTCAATGTAGCTTCCTTAATTAACTCGTCCTTTTTGGATTATTTTTGTACTCCTCCTTAGCTCTCTGGCCCTGGAATTTATTGGTAACTTTCTGTTTAAAGTTAATTACAAACACATTTAAATTTTTTGAAAGAGGCTAAGACTCCCCCAGATCATCAAACTCCCAAGCATTCTGTTCAAGTTGCACACTATTGTGGGTAATTGTCTGACAAAACAGTGGTTATAGAATATATCATACTGAAACCTAATTTTTTGATTGTCTTTTTCAATTGTGGCATAGAGTTCAAAAGACAACAAGTTACACTAATCTTTTTTTATAGAATGAAAATCAGTACAAAAAAAACACAGTAAAACTTGGAACTGAACATTAAAATAAAACTGCAGATGCTGGACTCTGTTTCTGTCTTCAGAGATGCTGCCAGATCTGCTGAATTATTCCAGCAATTTGTATTTTTGTTTGTTGGAAATGAACAGATTTGTCTGCCCTTGGAGTATTGCATACTGTTCTGGTCACCGCATTATAAGAAGGATGTGGAAGACTTGGAAAAGGTTCAGAGGCAATTTACTAGGGTGTTGCCTGGTATGGAAGGAAGGTCTTATGAAGAAAGGCTGAGGGACTTGAGGCTGTTTTCATTAGAGAAAAGAAGGTTGAGAGTGACTTAATTGAGACACATAAGATAATCAAAGGGTTAGATAGCGTGGACAGGGAGAGCCTTTTTCTTCGAATAGTGATGGCTAGCACAACAGGATATAGCTTTAAATTGAAGGTTGATAGATGTAGGACAGATGTCAGAGGTAGTTTCCTTACTCAAAGAGTAATAGGGGCGTGGAATATTCTGCCTGCATCGGTGGTAGACTTGCCAACTTTGAGGACATTTAAATGGTCATTGGATAAGCACATAGATGAAAATGGGATAGTGTAGGATAGATAGACTTCAGATTGGTTCCACAGGTCGATGCAACATTGAAGGGTCATACGTTTGTGTTGTTGTTAGTTATATTGCTTTTTCCTTTTGGGATGTGAGAGTTCAGTTCCTGTCTGATTATGCATTCAATTCTGAGCATTTGAATGACATGGAGGCAGGAACAGTGGTGCTGTTAAATGGCTTGTAAATGAGTGTAGTACTCAGGCCTCTGATTTCTCTCCCAGGCCCTGACCTTAGCTTGCCAGCCTCCTTTAACCATTCACACATTCACTAAGGCATAAAAACTGTTTAAATGATCTACCAGAAATGTGGAATTGCTTTGGAGCAAAGAAAAGTAGGGGTAGAGCGGTCCTTCTTATATATTGCATGCTCCATGTCAAATGCAATGGAACTATTACTTTTCTGACTTAACATTATTACTGTACATGAGTTGATTGTGCAGAATATTTTATAATATAACCACAGAAAGTGCTGAAAAACCTAAACAGCTCTTGCAAGCATCTGTAGAGAAAGAAAGAGAGTTACTGTTTTGAACACAATAGGACTTCAGATTTGGAGAAACATCATTTCACACTCAGATCATTAAAACATGCTTTCTCCAAGATCCTGTCAGAACTGTTAAGTGTTATTTCTCCCCCAGTACATTCTGTTTATATTTGATTTTACTTTATTTGAACTTGTCATTGTGCAATATTTGCAAGTGCATTATGAATTTGTCTTCCTTATCTGAATTGAAGCTTTTGTTTTTTTTAATATTTCTGTTCTCAGAATAAATAAGTACACTCAATGGTTTATAGCTCAAGTGTATTTTCGGATAATTATTGGGATTAGTTTTGATTCTTTAGAAACAGCAGGTTTTTGTAATAATAGAGTGAAAAAAAATGTTAAACAATAGGAAGCATGATTTTACTATGATTATACTGCATATCAATATTTGAACCTTGTTTGAGTTGAAATTATGGAAGTGCAGTGTAATGTGAGACTGAATCTAGTAATGGTGTTGTGTTAGGATTTCGGTTATTATTTATTGCATCCCCAGAGGGAATTAATCCACTGCCTGTTGTGATTATTTTGGACAGCAGTCAGTCTGTTAGACAACAAGTTAATTGATTTTATATATCAAAAATTATTCAATGTATTAAACATTTCGGTGAAGAAATTAGGTATTTTTAACTGTTTACTTTGCCTCTTCATTTATCACATGTAGATTTCCGAATATTTTGTATAGTTTGGCAGTGCATCCCAGATGAAAAGCTGTCAACAATCCAGAAATTCATGGCAATGGTGTAGGACATAAAATTACCAGAGTAATGCACCTTACAGACACAGGCTGTGGTCAATTAAGAGATTTGTGCTCTACATAAACAATACATTATGCTATATCTCTTGTTTGTCTCACAATACCTTGAGATTCATGTGCAATTAAATACCTATAGGAATGTAGTTTTAGTTCATATGTGGGCATATTGCCAATTCATTTTCACAAAGCGTAGTCCCAGAAATAGAGTCAGAGAGTCATGGATTAAGATAAATTTTCAATTAATCTATTTTGATTCTGAATGAAAAAGAAATATTGTCCAGCATTCAGGGAGAGCCCCATTTCTCCTTTCAATAGTGCTAAGTCTTTTACATCCATTAAAACCACTGGATTAGGAAGACAGAGCTTCACACTGATATGTTATTTCAAGGACTCCATTACAGTACTACAATAAAGTAGTTTGGTTATGATTTGGAGATGCCAGTGTTGGACACACACTCCCACATTCATGCATGCATCCCCCCGCAGACCCAGATACCCCACACCCACACATGCACTCTCCCATGGCCACCTACAACCCCCCACCCCCAACACACCCACAGCACCCCCTATCAT
>NC_057710.1:39403540-39461578 GCF_004010195.1 Chiloscyllium plagiosum
CGCCCCCACACCAGGCAGACACACCCACACACACATGGGTCCGGAGTGGGGTGGGGGGGGGGCGGCGGGGTGCATGTGTGTCGGGGGATTGTGTGTCCATGAGAGTGTATGTGGGATGTCTGGGTCTGTGGGGGAATGCATGTGGGAGTGTGTGTGTGTGTCTTACAATTGTGTACTCCTCAACCACCTGATGGAGTGGCGCTCAGAAAGCTAGTGCTTCCAATTAAACCTGTTGGACTATAACTTGGTGTTGTGTGATTTTTAACTTTGTAGTTAGGTTAAGTTGTGAGTTCAAACCTTGGAGGAGAGTTCTAACCCATAACTTTCTGACTCATGCTACCAACTGGGACAGGCATACATGAGTTTGTTTTTTTTTCCCTCTATATTCCCTACCCAACTGATTAGCTGAAAGAGAAATCAGAAGATGTGTTGTATTGACTGCTGTAATGTGGAATGTTGAATCCAGGACAAGGAAAGGTCATTCAGCCTACTGAGATTATTGCAAACAGAAGCATCCTTTGCTATGGATTTTGCCCCTCACAATGACCTACTTTTCAGTGGAGGAGGGGAGAGGAAGAACAATACGATTTAAGTCATGTTCAACTCCTGTCAATTCTGTTTTTACCAGATAATAATCTAATTCCTTTTTGCAAATGTCAAATCATTTGGATTCTGCACCTCCTCTGGGCATTTGCACTATGTCACAAGATACATAATTAAGGTTGAGGAAGCACATTTGGTCTATGGAAAAAGACTCCAATTTTGTTTGCTACCCTCCAACTTGGTTCATTAATTATTTGTATTTTTGCCTCCACAACTCTTTATGGAAATTTAGTCCACATGATTACTACTATGTAAAGAAGTTTTTTTGACCTTATTTTGAGATATACTGCTTACAAACTTGAAACCATGTTTCTTAGTTGTACCCATTGCTTAATTGAAAGTAATATTCTGGTTTTGCTTTCCCTATGCCCGCAAGAATCTTATGTTTCTCTACTGTATGGGGTCACCACTCAAATACCTTTAAGGCTGTAAAGCTTATTTTCTCCTCATTCATTCCTTAAACCTGAGGTGATATCCAGGATAATGCTGTTTCACTGCCTCCAATCCTAAAATGTTTCTCTTGTTTCTCGCTGACCAGAATTGGACACAATATTCAAGATATGCTTTGACCAGAGCACTCTGAAGTTTCTTCATTACTCATTCGGTTTATATTTTATCATTGTGGTAACTCATATTTGTTTTAATGTTTGCTGCGCTGAATAAATTGAACTTCATCTGTGTTGAATCTATTAGGATTCCTGAGAATTATGAAAGGAGTACTTTTTCAGTTATGTAACATTTTGCATTTTTCTGTACTGTATTAAAATTATTCCCTCAGTGTCCTGCCCATTTATACATGGTTTGTAATGTTTGAATTGTCCCTGCCAAATTCCATTGCTTCATATGCTTTCATATCTTTTGAAAATGCCAGCTCTTTGGACTGAGTTTCTGAATCCAGTCCATTTTTGTAAATTCTAAAGAGTAGTACCTTCAGCACCGATGCCTCAGGCACCCAACTCTGCACTTCTCTCCACTGTGAAATTAATCCTCTAATAACCACTCACTTCCAATATTCAGGCAGCTTCTTAAAGCTTTGAGGATTTAGAGTAAACTCTAAGTTTAATTATTATTCTGTCATGTGTAAATTGTTTGAGATCTTTTGAAAGTCAATGAACATCACTTCATAGAGCTTATCACAGTTCACTTAGTGTTGAAAATTTGGTTAGGCACCATTGGAGATATTGAGGTGGTTTTGCAAGATCTTCCATGTTGACTGTTATTAATTATATATCGGTTAAAAGGTGATCCTTGTTAATTGATGCCATTAGTCTTACAACATAAGTAAAATAATGTATCTAGAGTAATTTGTGTCACTCATTTTGAATATCGGCATCACACTTGAGAAGATTCCAATTTATTACCTTCTCATAATGATTGTCATTGGCCACAGACATCTCCTACCTAGTGCCTTCCAGCCCACTAAATAAATTTGTTAAGTTGAACAGTTGGTGGTAAGTGTAGACAGGTGAGGAGGTTTCAACGATGGGTCATATACCCATCACACAACAGTCAATAAAGACAAGGTGCCAACACTAACATTCACAACAGGACTTGTTCGTGAGTGATCCGACATTTTAAAATTATTTTTGAAATGAAGAGAATCTATTTTTTTCTTTTAGTGGGATTTTGCGAATATTGCCAAATCTAGATTGACTGTTCAGATGTGTAATGATACATCTCCGGGGCAGATGCAATTTGAAAGCAGACCTTTCAGCCCAGAGGCAGAGACACTACCTTTTGCCACAACAGCCCCTCAATTAAAATAAAATACTTTTAGATAACCTGTCAAGATATGATTCAATGGCTTTCATTCGATCTGTTTTAGGCAGTAAGTTCACAACAGGAAACTGATTGCTTGTTCTGTTCTGATGATTGAAGTTCTTCAAAGTTCCTTCTTTGTGTACCAAACACGAGAGCCAACACTTCTTAATACTTTTTGACCTATTACCCTTCTGGCACCCAAAGCTCCATTCAGCTTGATACTGCATAAACAGTCCATGGATTTACTAGGGGCTATCTTCCCAATTCCTGATTGGTCTCTGCCTCACAGCGCCAGAGACCCGGGTTCAATTCCCACCTCAGGCGACTGACAGTGTGGAGTTTGCACATTCTCCCCGTGTCTGCGTGGGTTTCCTCCAGGTGCTCTGGTTTCCTCCCACAGTCCAAAAATGTGCAGGTTAGGTGAGTTGGCCATGCTAAATTGCCCATAGTGTTAGGCGAAGGGGTAAATGTAGGGGAATGAGTGTGGGTGGGCTGCGCTTCGGCGGGTCGGTGTGGACTTGTTGGGCCGAAGGGCCTGTTTCCACACTGTAAGTAATTAATCTAATCTAATCTAAAAAATACCTTCACAGCAACCTCAGCCAATGTAGGAATTAAATCCACAGTCTTAGCATCTCCCTGCTTCACAAACCAGCTGTCCCATCAACTGAACTAACCAAACCGCATGTATCATTACCCCCTGCCAAATTGATACATCAAAAACATTAAAGCAACTATTTGCCTTCAAGTAAAAGGCAATTACAGGGGGTTCTGGAGATGCGAAATGAAAGCCTACACTCCGATCTATCGCCATCAACCCCCACCTTCATCTATGTATTGCATTCCCAGCTACCTTCCCCCCCCACCAATTCCACCTCCATCCCATTTGTCTCTCAGCCCGCCTTGCGCCGCACACGTGCACGCACACACACACTTTATATATACATACATACATATATATATATAAAATAGACATATACATACATTGCTAATGAAGACATGTCAACTGTCTTGCTCCTCAGATGCTGTCTGACTGGCTGTGCTTTTCCAGCACCACATTTTTGACTTTGATCTCCAGCATCTGCAGATGGCAATTAGTGCAAACTCCTTCAAATTGTATGATATGGGAATTTTATGGTGCTTCATGGGCTTTTGAATACTTGCTTGTTGCAGAAGTACATAAGTAGGACGAGGAATAGGCCACCCAGCCCTTTATGCCTTCAGTGAGATCATGGCTGATCTTTTAGTTTAACATTATTTTCCTGTACCATCTCAGTAGTCTTGATGTTTTTAATCAGCTTATAATCTAACTATCTAACATACTCAACAACTTCTTTCCTGTAGGGCTGTGGAAAATCATTCCCAAGATTTCCCACTGTCTGACTGAAACCTCTTCCTCGTCCCAGCACTAAATGGCCTGCCTTGATACCAAGACTGAATCTCCTGGTTCTAAACCCCAAGTCTGATAAAGATGCTTTCTTCATCGACTGTTAAAATTTGTAATATGTTTGAGTGAGATCACTTCTTATTCTTCTAAACTCCAGAGAATAGAACTCTGTCTCTTTTTTTTAAAGAGAACAATTTCTCCATCCCAGGAATTACATTTATGAATATTCATTGTGCTTCCTCTATGCCAATTATACTATTGTTTCGGTAAAGAGACAAAAACTGTATGCACTACTCAGACTGTGATCTCGCCAATGCTGTATTTAATTGTAGTATGACATCTTTGGTCTGAGACACTAATCCTGTGCAATAAGTTGCCAGGTTACTCAGCATCATTCTCAACTCAATGAGAGTTTTGCTCTGATTCATTCATTAAAAGAGAGTTAAGCCTTGCTTAAATCCTGCTACCATTAGTGTTTGGTGCACAGCCAGTCCTTATTATGGTAACTTCACTTGGTTTGTAACCCAGTTCAAAGGAGGTGGCATAAGCAAAAGGCTTGAGCTGAGGATTCTAAGGCTGTTATAGATGAATAATTCAGGAGCATTGATCTCATGTGCACTCAGTAGAGATAGTCTCATCTCACCAGGTGCTAATGCTGGAATCTGTGCAGACCTTGAGCTGCAATTTAATGCAGGATGAAAAGCACAATGGGAGGTGTGCCTTCGTGACTGTATCAGACCAGGAGAGCCATACAGATCATAGTTATCGAGAGGAACCATTGTGGTAGTGGTCACTTTTGCAATGGTAACAATCACTTCTTCCATAGAAGGAACTCTTGCCAAGTTGCTTTGGCTGTTCATAAACTGCAGTTACAATGTAGTGAAAGATCTATGTCACATTATCTTCGAAAACTGCATTCCAAAGTGCTTGTATTTTTCACACTTTACTTCTTATCCCGACACTTCTAATTGATCCTGACAGCTGCAGAATGATCACAGCCATCAGGGTTTTATGGGAGGAAATTTTCGCAAAAGTAGAGGTGGCAAGTTTCTGGGTTTCGGGATAGGGCACATACTGACTTACAGTACTGACCCGTTTTTCTTGTCAGAATACCTCTACACCATATTGAAATATGAAATTTTCATATGGAAAGACTGGGCAGTAACAATAGAATTGTAGTACCTAAGAATAACTGAATGAAATCAGGTCTGAACGAAATGGAGGGCACACAGTTCTTAAAATGTATACTGTTACGACCACTCTCCGGTAAAAATCCCTAACTTGTTCTGATTCCAGATGGGATATCTCCATCTGGTTATGTTCCCAGATAAGGAAGGTTGAATTGGGTGCCCTTCTTTACTCAAACGTCCCTTGGTTGGTCGCAACAAGTTCACTTTGAAAGGAACCCAGCCCAAACATATTTGTGCTTTAAAAGCGGCTAATTTAGCCAGTCTCTTCTTGAATTTAAATGTGTGATTCATGACTATTAAGACGTGAGAAAAGATAATAAAACTCGATACTCACAAATATAAATTAGAAATGAGAGCAAGTTAAATAAAATGAAAATGTGAATCAGTCTTTGGTTTGCCCACAACAGCAGATTGCAGCTGTTAAGGTTCAAACTTAAGAAGAGACCTCTCATACATTAGAGTTGATCATCTTCTGCACCTTCTCTGTAGCTGAAACACAATATTTTGCATTTTGTTCTATTACCCTGATGTACTTTCTTTGGACAGGAATCGTCTTCCTGCTCCACGGACGTTTTCACCCATTTCCAGTACTCTACCTTCACCTGGACACCTCCCTGTGGGCTCTTACTTGCACTTTATCTCTTTATTGAGAACTGTTGAGCTGACGACATATGTTTTAAGTTCTTTGCTCCACTCATATATTCTAACATTTCTACCTCTGAACTTTCAGCACTCTGTTCTCTAACATTATTACTAAACCTGCCAACAAGTCCAGTACTGCTGTTGTCTGGCATGCTGACTTCTCCTCTTGAATCCCACAGTTAATGTCAAACTAGCGTTTCCAGCGGTGTAACTGGTCTAAACTCAAAAGATCTCCCCTCCCATAGTTTCTCAGTTCATAGTTCCTAAGTGGGGGCCCACTTGTACATTCTTCCTAAAATCCACTAAAAGAGTAGCCTTAACAGATGCATCGTTTCAGCCCAGTGAACTTACTAATCTGTACCTTGATGCTGTCGTTCTGTCCTCATCTTGTCTCTTCCCACTTATGTTTATGTTTTTTTTTCATATGCTTTATGACAGTTCCATAATTTCCAGTTTCCTGGTCACAGACTGCCTTTTCACCATGGATGCCCATGTCCCTCTATGCAATCTTGTCCCATTAGGATAGTTTGAAGGATACCAATTTCTTGCTTGAAAAGAGGTCTGAACAGTTGTCATTCACAATCCTCCTTTGTCTGACTCAACCCGTTCTCACTTTAAACTGTTTCTTCTTTAACTCATCCCACTTCTCCATGTCAAAGGTGTGGATATGGGTACCTCCATGGGTCGCAGGTATACCTGTCTCTATGGTGTATAGAGCAGTCCTGCTCAGGCTCACTCCCAAAACTCTTTCTCTGGTACATTGATAATATCATTGCTGCTTCCTGCTGTTGTTTGGAATTAGGAAAGTTCATCAACTTTTGCTTCCAATTTCCATCCTTCTCTCACCTCCACCTTATCCATCTCAGACTCTTCCCTTCCCTTCCTTTGCTTCAGCATTTCCATTTCTGAAATAAGCTGTCCACCAAAATACATTACAAACCTATTGACTCCTGCATTTCCCTTGACTATACTTTCTCACCACTAATTCCTGCTGGATTTTCATTTCATTCGTTGTCTTTGCCACATATATTTCAATGCTGCCAGATTCCATAGGGGTGCTTCTAATATGTTTTTGATTTTCCAGAACTGAGGATTCCACTGGCCGCAGTAGTTGGCAGGGCCCACAGCTGTGTCTGATCAGTTTCACGCACTTTTGCCCTCACTCCTTCCCTTCCCACCAAGAAAAATGATAGGGTTCCCTCACATTGATAGGTGTCCTCACGTTCAGAGTATCATCCCATGCTATTTCTAACACATCCAGCAGAATGCCACCCCCAAACACATGCCCCACCCCCTCCCCCATTGTCAGCATTCCACGGGGGCAGTTCTCTCCTTTTTTTTTGTCTTCCCTCCTCACTATCTAATGCCCAAACACACCTTCCAGGTAAAATGCCAATTTACTTGTACCACTCTCAGTCTCATTTATTGTATTTGCTGTTAACTTTATGGTCTCCCCTACATTCATGAGACTGAACGTTTGTGGAACACCACTGTAAGATGTTCCAGTTGTTCACCATTTCAATAATCCCTCTTGCGTTTGTATTAACATTTTCACCCGAGAGCTGTTGCAGTGTTTCAGCAAAGCCCAAAGCAAGCTAGGTGAACAGCACCTCATTTTCTAAACAAGCACATTGCAGTCTTCAAAAATCAGCATTGAGTTCAACAGCTCAACGAACAGTCACCTTCATTTTGATTGCAACCTTTCCCCACTCCGTGTCTTGTTTGCATGGGTTTGCTCTCAGCAAATTCAGCCCATTTTCACATCTCCATTGGCACCTATTTTTTAATCTAGATTCCTCCTCTGCTGCCCTTAGCTCCCACACTGTCAACAGTACAAAAACCATCATTTTCAGCCCAGTTCAGTTCTGGAGAAGAAACGTTGCATTTGAATTGCGAACACTGCTTCTCTCTCCTCTAATGCTGCCAAGGCTGAATTTTTCAACCTCCTTCTATTTTTATTTCCCCCTCTATCATCCACTTTGTTTTTGAAGATTTCAAAGACGAAGCAAAATGAGATTGGCACTTTATGCCTAGTAATAATTAAATATGAACACCCCTATATCTTTAAATAACTGACTATACAAATATTTGAAGGGATATATGTGGTTAGCAATATCTTTATTTTAATTTTCTTGAATATAAAGAAAAATGAGTTGCATTTTAAAAAGTTATGCTTTTTTAAAGAATTTTCACAAACTGCATAAACAGTCAATGTATCTTTCTTGCATATTCTGATTTGTTTCCCGATAACAATTGTTCTTTTCCATCTTTGTGAAGTAAGGTATTTTTGAGACAAAAGTGTTTCATTCAGAAGCTGAAAGGTACAGCTCATTAGTTGTGATTCCTATTGTTTTTGTTTTTACATTGCCACCGGCATTAATCCTGTTGTATACCCAATACGTCAAAGTGATGAATAGGTTTTTAACATCCTAGTCATAGAAATCAGTGGGCTGCAAATAACATTCTGAACGAAGCTTAGAAAAATGTGTAGCTTTTGTCTTCATGCCAGCAAATGTCCACAATTTATCTTATTTTTTAATGAAAAGAGATCATGTTCTGCTGAAGCTTTAATGAAGTAGTAACAGAATTCTCTGTTACACCATTTAACTCACTTTCTTATATACAGCTAAAAAAAAGAGTGGTCTAACAGAAGTCATGTGTTCCTTTTCGACATTCAACATCGATCGTTTGTCTAAACTATCTTGTCCCCATCTTAGTCTGTTGTCCTAAAATTTCGTATTAAGAAGTGCAGCACTGGACTGTTAACTGAGATGAGAGGATGAATCCTGCTGACATTTTCATTCAGGCTTTCCCTTGAGAGAGAGAGAGAGAGAGAGAGAGAGGCTTAGCCAGGTCACTAGGAGCAGAGGGAGAGAAATCAAAGATCCGCACTCTTAACTAAACTGCGAATGAGCTTTGAGGTACAGCGAGCACTGAATCAAGGAAACTACTTCAAAATCTTGTTGTTGTTTTGGTCATCCTGCTAATTGGAAAACAGTTGATCCATCTCACCTCATGACCTTAGGACAAGTAACTATTGTATATCTAGACATTGAATTTATACTTGGTAATCTGACCAAATGAAGGGGGCAGGGAATGGCTGTAGCAACTCAAAAGCAGCAGGAGAGAGGAGATTAAAGGAAGAACACATCCCCATGAATTTATCATTTAATGGAGTCAACCTCATGGTTGTGAGGCCTGTGCATACTTGACCTAATACTATCTACTGCAGCACCTATGCTCAATACTACATTGTGGGAACAATAAATTACTTTCATTTCAACAATTTTCAGCATCTCTGTCTCTACTGTAAAATTGTTGTATCTTATTTTGAATTAAATTCAAATTAAGAGTATAAATTCATGAAAACCAATAATAATTAAAACTATCAAGTGAACTCCATGGCCTATTGTTTATACTTTGGAGTGTACTGATAAACATTTGACTGTAAATGAATTTTAAAGAAAAATACAATGCCAGCTCTGTTCATGCTATTCACTGGACAGTGAAGCAGCTAAGGTTTGACATGCTTCATATTGATTGTCAAGTTTATTTTGCGCTTGGAAAATATTTATTAAGATAGTCTTAATTGATGTAGGTAACTTGCATTTTTTTGTATCAGTGACATTGCAAACAATTCTTTATTTCGCAAAGATTCAATACCAACAGCAAGTATTCATATGGTACCCTTGACTCAATAAAACAACACAAGAGGCTTGACAGGAGTATTGCAAAACCAGTTATGCATCCAAGCCACAAAGTCCCATTCCTTTATCGTTGCTGTGCTCATTAATCTACATTGGCTCCTGCATCATATTTTTAAAATTCTCTGTTACAAATCCCTTTCTATCTTTAATTGGAAGCACTAGCTTTCGGAGCGCCGCTCCTTCATCAGGTGGTTGTGGAGGACAATTAGAATCAGTCTAAACATTATAACACACAGAGAACACAGGGGGCTAACACCTTCAACATATTGTCTCGCTAACACCAATTGTTACAGTTAACCTGAGAATGTAACTTCTAAAAAAAGATGTTTTGTGATTTACACATGAAAGAAGTGAAACTATCATGGTATTCAAACAGATGAAAGACTCAACAAACAATCAAGGTATTTTTCAATGTATAATTTCAGTTACATCACACTGTAAACTTTTGCTACAAATTCTGTGTCTTACAGTTGTGTCCTCCACAACCACCTGGCGAAGGAGCGTCACTCCGAAAGCTAGTGCTTCCAGTTAAAACTGTTGGACTATAACCTGGCGTTGTGTGATTTTTAACTTTGTACATCCCAGTCCAACACCGGCATCTCCAAATTCTGACTAGTCATAGAGATGTACAGCATGGAAACAGACTTCAGAGAAGGAAGCAGTCTAACTGATACCATTTGCAGACCCTCTTTTATTTTTCTGATAATAATCCAATTCCCTTTAACTACATCAGATGAAACTTCTGCCACCACACATAGGCAATGCGTCCCTATTACTAATACTTCACACATGAAAAAGATTGTCCTCATGTCTCCTTTGTTTCCTGCAATTGGCTTAAAGCAATGTGGCTCATTTCTCAATTCTTACTACCTATCTCTGTCCAGATGCCTCATGAAGACTTGTGTACCTGTCTCAAATCTTCCCTTAACCTTTCCTTTTTCAAGAAAAAAGTCCCTGTTTCTCTAATTTATTGTAGCTTTTCATTCCTGTCATCATTATCGTGAATCTTCTCAACGCTCTAATGACTTTACAGCTTTCTGGAACTGCTGTGCCCAGAGCTGGACACGGCACCTCCACTTGAGGTTAAAACAATGTTCTGTATAAGTTTAACATTACTTAATGATTTTTGAGAAGATTTTTGTCTTAGATTGATGATAAGTCTAAGTTAGCTTGCTGAGCTTGAAGGTTTGTTTTTCAGATGTTTCATCACTATATTAGGTAACATCATCAGTGAGAGTGTCTGGTGAAGCGCTGGTGGTATGTACCACCTCTCTATTTATAGGTCTTGGTTTCTTAAAGTAGATGATGTCATTTCTGGTTCTTTCTTTCAAGGGAAGGTAGCGACAATCTACGTTGATGTGTTTTTTGGTGGAGTTCTGGTTAGAATGCCATGCCTGTAAGAATTCTAGTGCACATCTTTGTTTGGCCTGTCCTAGAATGTGTGGGTTTTCTCTGTCAAAGTGGCGTCCTTTTTCTGTATGTATAGAAACTAGTGAGAGTGGGTTGTCTTTTGGTGGCCAGTTGGTGTTCATGTATCCTGGTGGCAAATTTCCTGCAAGTTTGCCTGATGTAGTGTTTTTTACAGTTCTTGAATAATATCTTGTAAATGATGTTAGTTTTGCTGGTGGTATCCTTTAGGTTCAGTAGTCACTGTTTCAGTATGTTGGTAGGTTTGTGGGTATTGGGTACCTGTTTTTCTTGAAAACGTATAGATATTTTTCTTCTGCTTTTTGTAGTTCTTGGGTGCTGCAGTGTGATGTAGCTCAATTAAATAATGTCTTAATGCAGCTGCATTTGTGGGTGTTGGGGTAATTGCTTCTGAAGTTAAGTATTTGGTCTGTGTGTGTTGTTTTTCTGTAGATGCTGGTTTGACCCCCGCCGTTAACTGTACATTCAAATGTTAAGTCTAGGAATGGGTGTCTGTTGTCATTCTCCTCCTCTTTTGTGAATTTTATTCATGTTACAATATTGTTAATAGTGTTGTATGTTTCCTCTAATTTGTTATGTTTAATGATGACATCATCTACATAGCAGACCCAAAGTTTGGGTTGGTTAGATGGGAGGGCAGCTTGTTCAAGTCTCTTCATTACTGCTTCCGCTATGAGCTCAGATATTGGTGATCCCATAGGTGTTCCATTGACTTGTTTGTAGGTTTTGTTATTGAATGTGAAGTGGGTGATGAGGCATAGGTCCACTAGCTTGAGGATGTTGTCTTTGCTGAAGAAGTTGGTGCTGTCTGTTGTTTATGGTCCTGGTTTTCCTAGTAGTGATGCCAGTGTTTCTTTGGCCAAGTTGATGATAACTGATGTGAAAAGGGCTGTAACGTCAAAGGAGACCATTATTTCGTCCTCTTCTATCTAGAAGTCTTTGGTGTTTAGGAATTCTTGGGTGGAGTGAATGGAGTGGAATGAATTTTCAGTGAAGTGTTTTAGTTTTTGGTGGAGCTCTTTGGCTAGCCTGGATGTTGGTAGGAAGACTATGGGTCTGAGGGGGGCACCGGGTTTGTGTCTTTTTGGTAATCCATAAAAGTGTGGTGTGTTGGATCCATCTGGTTTCATATTTTGGAAGTTTCTCACTAGTTTCCATACATACAGATGCCACTTTGACTGGGACAACACACATAGCCTAGGACAGGTGAAGCAAAGACATGCATGAGAATTCTTACAGGCACGGCATTCTAACCAGAACCCCATCAATGAACACATTGACTTAGATCCTATCTACCTTACCTTGAAAAAAAGAACCAGAAGTGACATCACCCACCTTAAGAAACCAAGACCTATAAATAGAGAGGTGGGAAATACCACCAGTGCTTCACCGGAGACTGTCGCTGATGATGTTACCTAGTCATGGTGATGAAACATCTGAAAACAAACCTCCAAGCTCAGTGAGCTAACTTACAGACTAAATATTACTTTTTTGTACTCTGTGCCCGAAAGATGTTATATCCTCTAATAACTGTTTTCTCAATCTTCAATGACTTCTAAACATAGATACTTGGGTCTTTCTGCTTCTTCAAAATTATACTTTTTCTCTCTGCATTCTTCTTCCAAAATTAATCACATCACAATTCTCTGCATCAAATTTCACATATCACTTGTCTACCCATTTCACTACCCTGTCTGTGTCCTTTTGAAGTTCTACAATACCCTCTTCATTGTTCAATGCTTCCAAGTTGTGTAGCATCTGCAAATTTTGAATTTCTGCTTTGTGCATCAAGCTGAAGTCCATTAACATATATGTTAGGAAGAAGGGTCTGTTTCTATGCTGTATATCTCTGACTCTACAAGACCAGGGGCCCTCACATCAGCACCTTATGAACTTCATTATAGACATTCCTTCATTCCAAACCTTGTCATAATTGATTTCATTTTGATTTACTTATGTCAAGTGTCACAAGTTTTTATTTATTCATGGGATGAGGGCACCGCTGACCATCTCTAAATGCCAAAGGGCAGTTAAAAGTCAACCACATTGTTGTGAGTTTGGAGTCACATGTAGGCCAGACCAGGTAAGGATGGCAATTTTCTTTCAGAAAAGGCATTTGTCAACCAGATGGGTTTTTCCAACAATCATTTCATGGTCATCATCAAACTCTTAATTACAGATTTTTATTGAATTTAAATTCCACCATTTGCCATGGTAGGATTTGAACCCTGGTCCTCAGAACATTTCCTGAATCATTGGATTAACAGTCCAACGATAATATCACAAGGCTATGGCTATTATCGCCTGCAATACAGTGAAAAGTGTTGCTATATAGGCAGGTCATACCATGCAAAGTGCATCAGGGTAACAGAACAGAGTGCAGAATGTCATCAACTAAAAATCAGACTGTATCGATGTGATTTTTAGCATACCTTATCTTTTAATTATGCTAACTATCCAGCATACTTGGTATTTATGTTACAGAAAATAGTCCAGACATCTGGACAAGCGGCAACAGTAGAGACTTTCGAAACTCAATTAGTGAAATCTGAAATTGAAAAGCTAGCATTGGTGTTGGTGACCATGAAGTTAGGGATTGCAAATAATTATCAGATTCACTAATGCCCTTGTAGATTGAAAAGCTGGCATTCTTACTCAATCTGACCTACATGTGACTCCTCATTTTTCAATGTGAAGGATTCTTATTATGCAAGGATGATCAGGATAGGTAGGAATGTGGATTTGAGGTTAAAATCGGAACAGCTATGGTCTCTTTGAATGGAGAAGCAGACACTGGCTGAATGACCTACTTCTGGTCCTAATTGATATGTTTATATGTACTACTTAACTGCCAACTAAAATTCCCAAGAAAGTCATGTAATCAAGAAAATGGCTCACTTTTACATTAAGGACATGTTGGAATGGGCAATAAATGCTGTAGGACAGTTTGTCAGACAATAATTTTATTTTAGTTGTACGCCTGGCTGAAGTATCATAATTCTAAGTTTATTTTCCAACTTATTTTAAAAATTGAAACTTAATAAGTCCTGAAGTGCTTTCTTCAGCATGCCTTTAACATGTGATCTTTATTACACCAAAAGCTAATTTTGCCAGGTAAATGTTTTGCAAAAATGAGGAATTTCTTGGTTCTCGTTAGAAATTGCAAGTCTGATGGAGATTCTAAGCAGTTAATATCATTATTGTCCGGAATAATTTTATGATACAGAAATAACATCATTTCCATATACGTGTGCTATTTTAGATTGAATGACTCCGAGATTATTTTCAAATTTGTCAGACATCTCATAAGCGCACCGTCATTGTTGAAGCTGTGAATTTTCCTTAGGTAGAAGATATCTCATTCTGAAAGCGCAATCATGATAAGTTCTCACAAATACAATCAGTGATGAATAATGAGTAGTTTAATCAGAACACAGTATTTCAAAGTTCTGAAATGAAACATGGATTCTTCTCTGTTCTCTGTGCAAATACTTGATGTTGTGCTCCCTTTGTTTTCTGTTTCTTTTTCAAATTTTCAACATCTGTGATATTAGCTTTTTACCTACTTGTTTTCCAGCCTATGCCTTTGCTATGTATCTGTTTGTGCAGTGAATATGCTATATTGGCATTCGGCCCTATTTAACTTTACCAGTGTTCCACAAACAAAAAGTGTTGGTTTAAGTTTATCATTTAAATTTACGCGGTTCTTCGGTAGGTTTTAATGCAACCTGAAGCTTTGGGAAGTCACTCTGTACACAATAGTAAACTGAGGATTTTTTTCTTGAAAATGAGAATTACTGGCATATCCTTAATTGTTCTAGAACAGTATTATGTGAGCCACTTAAAATTGTGTAGCTTCCCCGGTCCCTTTAGCAGGCATTTAAAAGCAACCACATTACTTTGGGTGTGGAGTCATTTGTAGTCAGATTGGATGGGAGTCGCAGATTTCTTCCTTGAAGGACGTTACGAACCAGATGGATTTTTGGGACGATCTTCTGGTTGTATGATAATTAATGAGACCATCATTTCCTTTTTGCTGTATCACTCAAATTTAATATCTCCCCAGCTGCAATGTTTCTGTGGCATTAGTCCAGGATTACGAGTTCAATAGCTTATAACCATACACCTGCCTCCCTGGTGAATTCTAGGCTGGTAAATAGATTGGCCTAAATAAGTAACTGAATTTTTTTTGTTGTTTAGTTTAAAATGGCTATTTATTTCAGGGAAGACATGAATATAAAAAATTCAATGCCATTATTTGAACGAAGTGCAGGGAAGCCAATCTCAGTATCTTGACCAAAGTTTATCCCGCAATCACATCAAACATAACTGATGATCTGATCATTATTACATTGCTGTTTGAAGAAGCTTGCTTGTGCAAATTGCCAGCGGTTTTGTCCATTTTACGAGAGCAATTGCACATCAAAAGTGCATAGTTGGTAATAAGATATTCAAGAAATCTGGTGGTTGTGATAGGTGCTATATCAATGCCAGGCTTTCTTTACGCTATGACTTCAGACAGGCTACTCAATGAGGGAAGGTACTTTTGGTGAATACTGTCTAGAGAAAGAAAGAGAACATATCTGTTTCAAATGCAGTTTGTAAAGCATTTCACCAACTGTAAATCATTGATATTTGAAAAAAGGAAAATGACATAGCATGGGTATGGTAGCAATAATTAAGTTAACTGCATTCATTTTGTGTGATATATGGTATTAGCTATGGTCAGTTGTTGAATAGACTGTATTCTGAAAGCAGTCAAAGCTCTGCTCTGGGAATCAACTTCCATAGCAACCACCAATGGTCAGTATTTTGTTACAGCTGAAGTGATGCTGCCTGACCTCTCTGTGGCTTGGGTCATAAGGTCACTAAATTGCATTTTACATTCAAAAGCAACCTGCCCACCAAACTGATTTTGTTCTTTAATGTTAGGCTATCTGGAAAGAGCTAGTTAGGTTGTATGTCGCAAAAATGAACATTTAGTTGTACAAAATTTCATGCAATATTACTGTCATATCTTGATGGTACTAATCCCATAGAGTGGCTGATGATAAACTGCTGATCCGTTCTAAATATGGTTGCCATAATTGCAATGAATGATAAAACTATAGTTCTGCTTGCATAAATGCCTAGATCAACAATATTGTTTGCAATAAATGTGCCACTATCAATTTCACAACTTTTTCTTGTTGGCTAGTGATACAAATTTGCACGCTAGCCCATTCATCACTATGTTCAAATGTATTTCACTAATTACAGTTCTTACTGTCAAAGATAATATGTCAGGAGGTGGTCCCTGAAGACCTTGCTGATAGTACATGTCAGATCGAGTCCATCTCATTTCTCCACATTTTTCAACTGAGTGTGAGTATCTGTGTGATACGTCAGTTGGTACACTATTCAGAGTTTGATTAGTCACTGTCAAAAAATGATTTGCAAGAGCACATAGCTTATTGATGCAACCTGCATTACGAAGTACTGGTAACAGATGCTAAACCTTTGCTTCAGATAATCAGCACTTGTAAAAGTAGCTAACTTTGAATAATTATCTCTTCAAGATCATATCTTGACTATCCAAAATGAGAATAGTAAATGAAGTAACAATACCAAGACAAAATGGGTCAGATATATTTGGTGTGATAGCCAAATAGTTTACAGTTTTAAATATGCATTAGGCCCATTTTGCTAAAAGTTCAACTCGGTTGTGAATCAGCAATTGGACCGAAGCACATTTAGAGCTAGTAGAAAGTGAGTTCGGCAGATGCTGGGGCGCATTAGTCAAAACGTGTGGCCCTGATGAAGGGCTTATGCCCGAAATGTCATCTCTTCTGCTCCTCGGATGCTACCTAACTAGCTGTGCTTTTCCAGCACCACACTTTCTGACGCTGATGAATGGAGCTAGTGGCAGTTCTTTTCATATATATTTTGTTTTGTGAAAATAGCACAGTTTCTTGTTTTTCCAGTTCATACAGCAGAGTCAAATGCATTGGGACAAAATGAAAAGCTTCTGGAAAATTGAGATAGTGACAACTTTGTGTTTGCAACATTGGTGTGAACAGGAAGTTATACTGTTAAGTGTTGACAACCCTCAGGTTTTTAAATAATGACAACAGCTTATAGTTAAGCACATCTTTTACATAATAAAATGTCCCATGGCATTATAAAAGAATGTTATAAAACAAAATATGACACTGAGCCACATCAGGAGGTATTAGATCAGAAAACCAAAAATTTGCCACATTCCATCCTAATCCATCCTGAAGATTAGATTAGATTAGATTAGATTACCTTACAGTGTGGAAACAGGCCCTATTTAGCATGGCCAATTCACCTGACCTGCACATCTTTGGACTGTGGGAGGAAACCGGAGCACCCGGAGGAAACCCACGCAGACACGGGGAGAACGTGCAAACTCCACAGAGTTTGAAGAAGGGCTTATGCCCGGAACGTCGATTCTCCTGTTCCTTGGATGCTGCCTGACCTGCTGCGCTTTTCCAGCAACACATTTTCAGCTCTAAAGGTAAGTAGTGCATGAATAGAAGTTTTGGGAGTGTATAGAGATTTTGGGAGTATGTAGGCTATTCAGTCCATTGAGTTTGACTTATTGGTGTCATGTGTACCAAGATACAGTGCTAAGTTTATACAGGCAGATCGTACCATACAAAGTACATCAGGGTAGCAGAACAGAGTGCAGAACACAATGTTACAGCCACAGAGAAGGTGCAGAGAACGAGAGAGATTACCATTAACACTTGAGAGGTCCATTTGAAAGTCTGAAAACAGCAATGAAGAGGCTGTTCTTTAATCTATTCATGTGTGTCTTCAAACCTTCCCTTCTGCCCGACAGAAGAGAGTGGAAGAGAGTATAACTGGGGTGGGAGGGGTCTTAGATTATTTCCCAAGGTTCTTTCCCCAGGGAGCGGGAATTCAAGAGTCATGAGGTGATGTTGCAGCTGTACAGGACCTTGGTAAGGCCACATTTGGAGTACTGTGTGCAGTTCTGGTCGCCTCACTTTAGGAAAGATGTGGAAGCTTTGGAGAGGGTGCAGAGGAGATTTACCAGGATGTTGCCTGGAATGGAGAATAGGTCGTACGAGGATAGGCTGAGAGTGCTAGGCTTTTTCTCATTGGAACGGAGAAGGATGAGGGGTGATTTGATAGAGGTTTATAAGATGATCAGGGGAATAGATAGAGTAGACAGTCAGAGACGTTTTCCCTGGGTACAACAGAGTGTTACAAGAGGACATAAATTTAAGGTGAAGGGTGGAAGATATAGGGGGGATGTCAGGGGTAGGTTCTTTACCCAGAGAGTGGTGGGGGCATGGAATGCGCTGCCTGTGGGAGTGGCAGAGTCAGAATCATTGGTGACCTTTAAGCGGCAATTGGATAGGTACATGGATAGGTGCTTAAGCTAGGACAAATGTTTGGCACAACATCGTGGGCCGAAGGGCCTGTTCTGTGCTGTATTGTTCTATGTTCTATGTTCTAAGTATAGATGGAGTTAATGGATGGAAGACTGGTTTGCCTGATTGATGCTTTCTGTAGCTCATCTATAAAAATTGGTAAGAGTCTTTGTGGACAAGCTGAATTTTCTTAGCCTCCTGAGGAATTAGAGACATTGTTCTGCTTTCTTGACCTTCATGTCGACGTGGGTGGACAGGACAGATTGTTGGTGCTCATCACTCCCAGGAACTTGAAGCTCTCAACCATCTCCACCTCAGCAACAATGACGCAGACAAGGGTGTGCCCTCCTCTCTGCTTGCTGAAGTCAATGACCAGCTCTTTTATTTTGCTGATGTTGATGGAGAGATAGTTGCTTTACACCATGCCATGAAGCACTCAATCTCTTTCCTGTATTTTGTCTTGTCGTTATTTGAGATCAGACCTACAACAATGGTGTCATCAGAAAACTTGTAAATGGAGTTGGAGCGGAATTTGGCCACATAGTCATGAGTATATAAGGTGTATATAAGGCTGAGTACACAGCTTCATGGTTCACTAGTGTTGAGGAGGTGTTGTCGCCTAATCTTACTGATTGAAGTCTATGGATCAGGAAATTGAGGATCCAGTTACAGACGGGAGGAGTTGAGATCTAGGTCTCGGAGTCTGGAGTTAAGTTTGTTTGGAATTGTGATGTTGAATGCAGAGTTGTAGTCAATAGGTAGGTATCTTTATTAGCTAGGTGTTCCAGTGATGAGTGCAGGGCCAGGGAGCCCTGGACCTGTTGCGGCATAGGCAAATTGCAAAGGATCAAGGCAGTTATGGAGGTCAGAACTACTAGGTGATAGTCATTGAGGCGCACTGCATGATTTTTCTTTGGCACCAGAATAATAGTGGAGCAGGTGGGGACTTCAGATCATACTCAGGAGAGGTTAAAAATGTCAGTGAGTAGATCCACCAGGTCTTCATAGGATCGGAGTGCTTGGCCAGGGACTCCTTCTGGGCCGGTCGCTTTCTGGGGGTTCACTCTCAAGAAAGTGATTCTATTGTGTACGATTGTGACTGTGGGTACAGGTGCGTCTGAGGCTGTTGGGACAGATGACATCGTTTCACTGACCACCTGTTCAAAGCGAGCGTAGAATGCATTGAATATATCGAGCTAGGATATACTGTTGCCCGCAATTCTGTTAGATTTGGCTTTGTAGTCCATTAAGTCGTGTGAGCCTTGCCACAAACCCTGTATCCGTGTGGTTAGTCTGGGTCTGAAGCTTAGTTTGGTATTGTTCCTTGACACCTCTGATGGGCTTGTGAAGGCACCACTTGGATTTCCTGTATAGTTCAGGGTTAGATTATAGTGGTGCTGGAAAAGCACAGCAGTTCAGACAGCATCCGAGGTACTCTATGCTACTTTATCTCCACCCCCACTCCCCTCTCATTTATCTCTCCACCCTTCAGGCTCTCTGCCTGTATTCCTGATGAAAGGTTTTTGCCCGAAACATTGATTTTACTGCTCCTCGGATGCTGCCTGAACTGCTGTGCTTTTCCAGCACGACTCTAATCTAGACTCTGGTTTCCAGCATCTGCAGTCATTGTTTTTACCTAGTTCAGGATGGCCTGACTTCAATATCTTAGGCTTGGACTTAAGTAGGAAGGGGATCTCCTGGTTCATCCAATAACCTCTGGTTGGAGAACATTTGGATTTGATTCTTCAGCATGCAGAAGAATCTGTAAATGTAGTGGCAAACTCGTTGATGTTGGCCGCTGAATTTGTGAATATGGACCAGTCCACTGACTCTACACATTGCCATAGAAGATGTTCCATTGCCTCAGACTGCACTACTTTCTGTCCTAGGCTCTTATGTTTCAATTTCTGCTTGTAAGCCAGGAGGAGGAGGACAACGTTGTGATCTGATTTTCCAAAATTCAGATGGAGCAGTAGGCATCTTTGATGGTTGTATAGCATTGATCAAGGATGTTTGGACTTCTGGTGGGACAGGCTGGTATTTTGGAAGCTGGTATTTTGGCGGTTGAAATCACTGGCTACCTTGATCAATGCCTCCAGGTATTCTGTCAAAAGACAGTTTGTGACGCTTTATACTTAGTCGTGATTACTCTTCACTTCTGTATGGGGTGCAATGTCGACCGCTTTCAGGATAGCGGAGATGAACTCGTGCAGGGTTAGTAGGGATGGCACTTCACTGTAAGATATTCTAGACCCAGAGGCAGTAACTTGCCAGGGTCACCACATCTGAGCACCAGGAGGTGTTCATTTGGGCGTATATTCCACCATCCTGTTGCCTTGCCCGAGGATGGAAAACGGTCTACTTGGTAAACCGAGAGACCCTCAGGTTGTAAGGCACAATCAGGTGTAGCAGGAATGAGCCATGTTTCTGTGAAACAGAGCACCTAGAGGTCTCTCAATTCCTTTTGGAAAGTGAGTCTAGCTTTAAGGTCATCCATCTTGTTTTCAGTGGCTTGGACGTTTGGCACTAGTATGCTACAGAGGGGGAATTGAAACACTGTAGTTTCATTCTCATCTGACGTCCAGCGCATCTCCCATTTTTTCGGTAGGTTGCTGCTACTAGTGGATCCTGGGCATCGATGAGGGAGGTTTGCTGCTCCAAGAGGTAAGTGTGGGGTCTTGGGCACCAGTTACAGCCTTGAGTGTTCCAGGGAGGCTATTGTGGTCAATTCAGTTGGGCTTCCTCAATGTCTGGCTACTGTGGGGTCAAGTCTTATTCCCATGCTGGTCGTGTCTTAGTTCTTGGTTTCTACTAGGGCCTGCAGGAAGCTGAAAGGCCTCTGATCCCTCTTGGCTTACGGTTCCAGTGTTGACAAGGTAAGTGGGTTTGTCCGATGGGATGTTGAGTACTAGTCACATTCATGAGTCTCCAGGGAGTCTTGCAGTCAGTCTGCTCGGGCCTCCATGATGTTGGCCCACCATAGGGTCAGGTCTTATTCCCAAGCTGTCCAGGCATTGGTTTCCAAGAGGAGGCCGGGCTTATGAGGCCCCTAATCTCTCTGTATGCTTGCATTCCTTAGCATTGATAATTGGGCCTTGTCAATTGGAGAATCTTCAAACCTGAAAGTAGATTTGAGAGAACATTGTTAGTAACTGATAGACTTTGAATTGAGGATCTGCTTTAGATGGCTCACAAAATGCTACCACACTCTGGGCCACCTTGAGTCATTGAGTCTGCTGAACCATAATGATTTGCGATCCCATTGTCTTACCTTCTCTTCATAACCTTTGATCTCCTAACTAATGTAGAACCTATCTATCTTTGTCTTAAATGCATTCTTGCCTTTGTGGCAATGAGTTCCATAGATTCATCGATCCTACCTGAAGAAATTCCTCCTCATTGCAGTTCTTAAGGGTTGTCCCTTCACTCTGAGACTGTGCACTCGAGTGCTAATCTCTCCTACGAGTCGAAACATCTTCTCCACATCCACTACATCCAGGTCTCTCAGGATTCTGGAAGTTTCAGTCAGACACCTTGCTCATCCTTCGAAATTCCAGTGAATACAGACCCAGATTCTCAACTGTTCCTCATGTGACAATCCCTTCATCTCTTGGATCAGTCTTGGATCTAAAGTGCTCTGCTAGGAGGCGTCCAGTGTCCCCAATGTAGGGGAGACCGCATCGGGAGCAACGAATACAATAAATGACATTGGTGGATGTGCAGGTAAAACTTTGACGGATGTGGAAGGCTCCTTTGGGGCATTGGATGGAGATGAGGGAGGAGGTGTGGGTGCAGGTTTTGCCATTCCTGCAGTGGCAGGAGAGGGTGCCATGAGGGAGGGTGGGTTGTTGGGTCATATGGACCTGACCAGGAAGGGAACAGTCTTTGTGGAAAGCGGAAATGGGTAGGGAGGGAAATATATCCATGGTGGTGGGGTCTGTTTGGAGGTGGTGGAAATGTCCGCGGATGATGTGGTTTACGCGAAGGTTGGTAGGGTGGAAGGTGAGCACCAGGGGCGTTCTGTCCTTGTTACGGTTGGAGGGATGGGGTTTGAGGGTGGAGGGATGGGATGTGGACGAGATGCGTTGGAGGGCATCTTTAACCACGTGGGAAGGGAAATTGCGGTCTCTAAAAAAGGAGGCCATCTGATGTGTTCTGTGGTGGAACTGGTCCTCCTGGGAGCAGATAGGGCGGAGGCAGAGGAATTCGGAATACGGGATGGCATTTTTGCAGGAGGTAGGGTGGGAAGAGGTGTAATCCAGGTAGCTGTGGGAGTCGGTGGGTTTGTAAAAAATGTCAGTGTCAGGTCGGTCGTCATTAATGGAGATGGAGAGGTCCAGGAAGGGGAGGGAGGTGTCAGAGATGGTCCAGGTAAATTTAAGGTCGGGGTGGAGTGTGTTGGTGAAGTTGATAAACTGCTCAACCTCCTCGCTGGAGCATGAGGTGACACCAATGCAGTCATCAATGTAGCGGAGGAAGAGGTGGGGAATGGTGCTGGTGTAACTATGGAAGATGGACGGTTCTACGTAGCCAACAAAGAGACAGGCATAGCTTGGGCCCATACGGGTGCCCATGGCTACCCCTTTGGTCTGGAGAAAGTGGAAGGATTCAAAAGAGAAATTAAGGGTGAGGACCAGTTCAGCCAATCGAATGAGTGTCGGTGGAAGGGTACTGTTGGGGATGTCAGGAGAGGAAGAAACTGAAGGCTTGAAGGCCCTGGTCATGGCGGATGGATGTGTAGAGGAATTGGATATCCATCGTGAAGATGAGGCATTGGGGGCCAGGGAAACTGAAGTCTTGGAGGAGGTGGAGGACATGGGTGGTGGGGATAGGACAGTGTTGAGGTAGGCAGAGATGAGTTCAGTGGGGTAGGATCATGCTGAGACAATAGGTCAGCCAGAGTGTTCAGGCTTGTGGATCTTGGGAAGGAAGTAGAATTGGGCAGTGCGGGGTTCACAGAATATGAGGTTGGAAGCTGTGGGTGGGAGATCTCCTGAAGTGATGAGGTTCTGTATGGTCTGGGAGATGACGGTTTGGTGATGGTGGGTGGGGTCATGGTTGGGGGGGGGGTAGGACGAGGTGTCTTCGAATTGGCGTCTGGCTTCAGCGGTGTCGAGGTCAGTGCGCCAAACTACCACTGCACCCCCTTTATCTGCTGGCTCGATGATGAGGTCGCGATTGGAGCAGAGGGAGTGGAGGGCTGCGCATTGTGAGGGTGAGAGGTTTTAGTGGGGGTAGATGGGTTGAGGCAGTTAATGTCTCGGTGGCAGTTGGAAATGAAGAGATCGAGGGCAGGTAGTAGGCCTCGTGGGTGTCCAGGTGGATGGATCTTCCTCTCCCGACGTCCACTACAGTACCCTTCCACCGACACACTCATTCGTTTGGCTCAACTGGTCCTCACCCTAAACAATTCCCCCTTCGAATCCTCCTACTTCCTCCAGACCAAAGGGGTAGCCATGGGCACCCGTATGGGCCCGAGCCATGCCTGTCTCTTTGTTGGCTACGTCGAACAGTCCAGCTTCCATAGTTACACTGGCACCACTCCGCACCTCTTCCTCCACTACATTGATGACTGCATTGGCGCCACCTTGTGTTCCAGTGAGGAGGTTGAGCAATTCATAAACTTCATGGGAAAAGGGGTCCTTGGAAAGTGGGCGGGAGTCCTGATTGTAAAAGTAAACTCTGAGGTGGAGGCAGCAGAAGAAGTGTTCGACATCTCCGGGACACTCGCACCAATCAACCACATCGTCCTGTGGCCCAACGTTTTAACTCCCCCTCCCACTCTGCCGAGGACATGGAGGTCCTGGGCCTCCTCCACCGCCACTCCCGCACCACCCATCGACTGGAGGAAGAACGCCTCATCTTCCGTCTCGGAACACTTCAACCCCATGGCATCAATGTGGATTTCACCACCTCTCATTTATCTTTCCATTCTGCAGGCACCCTGTTTCTATTCCTGATGAAGGGCTTTTACCTGAAATGTCGATTTTCCTGCTCCTTGTATGCTCCCTGACCTGCTGTGCTTTTCCAGCACCACTCTAATCTAGACTCTGGTTTCCAGCATCTGCAGTCCTTGTTTTTACCTCGGAGCCTTTCACAACCTCATGCTGGTTAAAATCCCATCGTAGCTGCTTGTGGAATTTAAGTTCGAGAATAAATCTGGAATAGACAACTAATATAAGTAATGGTGACCATGACAGTTATTATTTATTGCTATAAAAACTAGTATTCTTTAGGGAAGGACTTCTGCTATTGTTACTTGATTTGTCCTATATCTGATTCCAGATCCAAAGGAATTGCTACCCTGTGAAATGGCTTAACAAGTCACTCCATTCAAGTGTCATTAGGGATCGGCAGAACATTCTGGCATTGCCAATGATGTCCACATCTCAAGCAAGTTGAAGAGAAAAAATGAGAGGGGCACAGATGAGTTCTTGGAAGATATTAGCGTGCAGAAGCAGTGATAAAAATGGCAAGAGATTCTTTGAGATAGATTTGAGGTTAAATCAGGGCATTAATATAATTTATTTAAATCGCAATACTGAGTTGAATCCTATTGCTTGATAAAATCTTGCATCTTGTAATGAGGTTTGAGTCTCGCTTGGTTGAACCCAAGCTGGGCTGTGCTGAGCAGGTGCTACTTGATAGCTTTGTTGAGGACACCTTCCATCAGTGTACTGATGATCGAGAGCAGATTGATGAAGTGATAATTGGCTGGATTGAATTTGTCCTGCTTTTTAGGTACACGACATACCCGGGCAATTCTTTACATTGTCGGGTAGATGCTTGTGTTGTAATTGTATTGGAAGAGTTTGACTAGGTGAGAGGCAAGTCTTCTATACTGTTCTGGGCCTTTGGAATGTCCACTGTCTCCAACTGTTTCTTGATATCACATGGAATGAATCAATTTGACTGAAGATTGGTATCTGTAATGTTGAGGACTACTCGAGAAGGCTGAGATGGATCATCCAGTCAGCACTTCTGACTGAAGATTGCTGTGAGTGCTTCAGCCTTCTCTTTTGCGCTGATGTGTTGGGCTCTTCCAATATTGAGGATGGGGATATTTGTGGATCCTCCTCCTCCATTGAGTTGTTTAATTGTCCACCATTCATTACTGGATTTTCATGACTGCAGAGCTCAGGTGGGGTCAGCCTAGTGTTCTTGCTCTCATTTGCTGCTTATGGTGTTTGGCATGAAATTAATGCTGCTTGGTAACCTTGTCAGGTTTATCTCCAGTTTCAGGTATGCCTGGCGCTGTTTCTGGCATGCCCTCCTGCACTCTACCATCAAGCCAGGGGATCAACCCTGGTTCAATGGAATGTTTGAGTGGGGATATGCAGTGCCATGCAATTCCAGATTGTGTTGGAATACGATTCTGCTGCTGTTGATGGCCCATTGCATCTCTTGGATGCCCAGTCTTGAGTTGATAGATCCGTTCAACATCTGTCCCATTTAGCACCGTAAAAGTGGCACACAGCATGATGGAGGTTATTCTCAATGTGAAGGTGGAACTTTGTCTCCACAAGGACTGTGCGGTGAGCAGGTCCAATCTGCTGGCTGCAGGTGCAAAGAATGAGGTCAAGTGCTTTTTTTTCCACTTGTTGGTTGTCTCACCATCCGTCACAGACACAGCCTGGCAGCTATGTCTTTGTGGACCTGACCAGTTCGATCAATAGTGATGCTACCGAGTCACTGTTGCTGGTGGACGTTGAAATTCACTCCCCAGAATGCATTTTGCACCCCTGCAACCCTCTTTGTTTCCTCCAAGCATTGCTCAACATGGAGGAGTATTGATTCATCAGCCAAGGAAGGACAGTATGTGGTAATCAGCAGGAGGCTTCCTTGCCCATGTTTAACTTGCGGGAGAAAGTGAGGTCTGCAGATGCTGGAGATCAGAGATGGAAATGTGTTGCTGGAAAAGCGCAGCAGGTCAGGCAGCATCTAGGGAACAGGAGAATCGACGTTTCGGGCATTAGCTCTTCCTCAGGAATTCCTGAGGAAGGGCTAATGCCCGAAACGTCGATTCTCCTGTTCCCTAGATGCTGCCTGACCTGCTGCGCTTTTCCAGCAACACATTTCCATGTTTAACTTGCCCAGAGTTGGTGTTGAGGACTCCCGGGGGGACTCCTTCCCGACTTTATGTCACAGTGCCGCTATCTAGGGCTAGTGATAGTGGTAGTGGTGCCTGGGACATTGTCTGTATATTATGATCTGTGAATATGGCTTTGTCACCCTGTTGTTTGACAAGTCCGTGAGATAGCCATTCCAATTTTGGCACTAGTCCCCAGACATTAGCAAGGAGAACTTTGCACGGTCGATGGTCTGTTTCTGCCTTTGTCTTTTCCAGTGCCTGTGTCACTGTTGGATGGTCCATCCAGTTTAATTTCCTCATTGAGACTTTGTAGCAATTGGTACAACTGAGTGACCATTTCAGAGGGCAGTTGTGGTTAAACCACATTGCTATGGATCTGGAGTCATATGTAGGCCAGACTTGGTGAGGATAGCAAAAACCCCTTCCTTGAAGGACATTAGTGAGCCATATGGGTTTTCCTGACAATGGATCATGATCATCGGTTGATTCTTCATGCCAGATTTTGTTTTATTGAATTCAAATACCACCATTTGTTGAGTTTGTAGATTAGTAGTCTAGTGATAATTGCTCAAGGCCATCACCTCCCCCTTTGACTCCTAGTCCCTTGGTATTTCAGATTTCAAATACTGCATCCTCATGATTAGAGCACAAAATAGCTTTGTGCCTTTCTATGTCTCTAATCTGCTGTAGTGATAAATGTCACCTTGCCAAAACAATACTAATTCTTCTCCAGCTTTTTGTGTTTCTCTTGTTTGATCATCTACCTTAGGAGTCTTTCTTCCATCCTTATGTGTTATTATTTACTTCTCTTTATTTGTCTAATTCTTTTTGAGCTGTTTAACACTTCTCTCCTGACATTTATACATTGGGGCCTTCTCTCTCTCCAACCAAAATTTTGACCCCGAACTGTTCTTCAAGATCAGTGAAACTGACGTTGAGTGAGACCATCTGAAGACACCTTGAAGCTTCCTGATTTTTTTGGAATACTTATAGTATTCAGAAATTTGCACATTACACAAGTTCGGCAACCTTAGATTTCCACTATCCTGCCTTAATACATGGGTTAAAAAGACAGAATCAGAGGGAATGAAAAGTAATTTTAATCATACTTACCTTTTAATGGTAGACTCTGTGCTCATTCAGGTTTCCTTGCACTTTCCTCTGCAATTTAATTTCAGTGATCAATTTGCTTCCATCTTCTTGGACCATCATTGTGTTCACTTTTGAGTGTTCCATCTTAGGAAATAAAATCTGACTTGAAGAAACTTCAGCGGCAACTCAACAGATTCATATTTTGCATGACTAACAGGAGGCTGAGTGGACTCCAGTTCTGTATGCTAAACAGACAGGTCAAGGAGGTATTTTCAGATATTTAAAATCATAATGCAAATTGGTTGGAAAAGCAATCTTTATCCTAGCCTAGAAAGGTATGAGCTTAAAGTTTAAAATGTTTTGTCTCATGAACAGTGTAATTAAAGCGTGAATGGTATGTTCTGGAAGACGCTAAATATGAAGTTAAAGGTGCAGTGTTAGCTTATGTAAGATGGAAAATTAGCATTTAAAAGAAAACCTGCCAAATAGGTCAAGATCAAATGGATAGTACTCCCCTCTATTGCTATGAAATTGTTAAATGAGCACATCTAATACATATATACTTATTTCCATTACTCTTGTTCACTGGCTTAAAAATATTTATACCATCATTGATTACAATTCTGATCTAGATTGGCTTTGGATTTATTACTCAAAATGTACAATTGAACTATCCTTGTTAATATTAATTGATGTAGCACAGGATTTATTGAAAAATTTATCCACAGATAACCTCTGATTTAAATCTCGTAACCTTTACTCCCTGTTAACTACATAGTACCCAACTTCAGATTTTTCATGACTGCCCTCGGGTTTTTTTGGTTGCAGCCCTGCTATGCCTTTATTATGTACAATTAAAATATTCTAAACTTAGTTCATAATCTCTAAGTGTTTTATTTTCAAGTTTCTCACATGCTACATCTCTGATTTTCAGTCAGTAAATCTATGTGTGTATACTTAATTTGCTGAAATGTGTTGAGGCGATTTTGGAAAAAAAATATTGTAGTCAAAATGATTGTAGACTATAAGATATAGGAAAAGAAGGAGGCCATTCAATCCCATGAAGTTTCTTTGGACATTCAATAAATAGTTAGAACAGTCTTGATAAAAGTTTTTCTGAAATTTGTGGGTTAATACAACTGTTCTTATGTAAGTCCCAATGACAGGAGTTGACTTGCTGCTTTTACCCTTTTGTTTACAATGGGACTTTATTGAATCAAAGCAAGAAAACATTAACTGTTAAACAAACTTTATTTCATGTAGTACGTTTTTACCAGTTTTACAACAGATCAATTTAAAATTGTTTGTCTTGGAATTCTCACATCCAAATTGGTGGAACAAAATTCATCTTTTGTTTTTATTTATGATATAAGTGAAGAAAAAACTTGGGTTGAATGAATGGAAATGACGTACAGATTGTTCTGCTATTGTTAATGTGAATTTAGTGTAACATGATTGACATATTGAGGATACTGTTTCTACAGCAGAAACTTTTGAAGCATGTGTTGGTTATAACACGATTCTGGCCCTATAAGTTTAAATGGTGCTGCTGTTACGCAATTTTCTTATAACATGGGATTGCATGAGAATGGAACTACTGAGTTATAGCAGAACTGACTGTATTCTGTTGAGTAAGTACTTCCTGGGCCTCATCTTTCCTTGAAGGATTATCAAAGAATAAGTTTGTTTCTCGTTATGAATGATTCCATACTTGCAACGCATCTTTTAGTTCTTGATTGATGGCGCCAGTGAGGCATTCATTACCATTTTCTTATTAGATTTTAGTAAGCAGTGACATGTACTCCAATGTCAAACTGTAAATTCTATTTCATCCCACAATGTTAAAGTGATATTAAAAGCTTTTAATATCTGCAATATATTCCAATACAATAAGCAAATTGCAATTGGACACGGCTGTGCAAATTCCCGGAAAAATCTCAGCCCCACCATATTTAACAATGGGGCTGTTCATTGGGGACAGTGGTTTGAAGAATTGACCACACTGCAGTCTTGCATTAAAATGTAACTAGGAGCCAGGCTGTGTTTTTTTTTGGCTTAAGAATTTTTTTTCTCTTGTAAGTTTACCCATTAATGGCATTGATTAACAGGAAATGTATAAATACAGCACTGTGGTGATCTGTAGATGGAAGTTTACTTTTCTGGTGTTAAAGTGGCAAAGCTATTTTATGCAGAAACTGACAAACTTTCAGTATAAACGATAAGGCAACATAACAGCTTGGCTTCCAAAATAGACTTGATTTTTGAGAAACTTGATGTATGGACATTAAAATAAAAAACTACTACATATCAAATCTTGATGGACAAGATTAGAAAGGTGAGCAAAAACTTGTCTGAAGAGGCAGGTTTATGACACTGTGCTTTCTAGTAATCAGTCTCGCAATGTGAGCATCACTGACAAGGGCATTATTTGGTGCCTATTTTGTAATTGTCTTTAATGAGGTGATAGTGAACTGCCATCATTCAATATTTGACTCCTATCTGCTATAGGTGTACCCACAGCACTGTAGCCTGGAAATTCCAGGATATTAACCAAATCACAGTGAAGGAATAGCAAGGCAGCTCCACATCTGGATGGTATGTTTTTTGGAAGAGACTTGGTGTTTGCAGGAGATTGATGCTTCTCTAGTTACATTTTGGAAGATGCTGTTGAAGGAGATTTGAGGAATTGGTTTACTGTGCTCTGGTGCTGATGGAATGAATATTTAAGTTGCTCAAGCAGGCTGCTTTGCTCAGACAATGGTTGAGCTTTTTAAGTCCAATTGAAATTGCAGCGGGACTAGATTGGGTTGGGATATCTGGCCGGCATGGACGAGTTGGATCGAAGGGTCTGTTTCCATGCTGTACATCTCTATGACTAGTCAGGATTTGGAGATGCCGGAGTTGGACTGTGGTGTACAAAGTTAAAAATCACACAACACCAGGTTATAGTCCAACAGGTTTAATTGGAAGCACACTAGCTTTCAGAGCGACGCTCGTTCATCAGGTGATAGTGGAGGGCTCAATCGTAACACAGAATTTATACCAAAAAAATTACAGTGTGATGTAACTGAAATTACATTGAAAAATTGATTGTCTGTTAAGCCTTTCATCTGTTAGAATACAGTGATAGTTTCACTTCTTTCATGTGTAAATGTCAAAAACCTTTTTTTTAAAAAGTTGCATTCTCGGGTTAGCTGTTAACAATGGTGATAGCTAGACAATATGTTGAAGGTGTTGGCCCTCTGTGTTCTCTGTCTATGCCATGATGCTTAGATTGATTCTAATCTAAAAAGTGAGATAATGGAGTTTTACATAAATTCATGCAGTTTTTGAGCTCAGGGTTCTACGTGAATGCATGCAGTTTTTGAGGAAAGTGCAATGTAACTCTGCAAGTACAAATTCACCCCACAAAGTATATGTGTGCATATGGGTCTTTGTCTGTCTGTGTGTGTGTGTCTGTCTGGGTTGGGGGTTGAGTGTGAGAAAGAGTATGTGTGTATGTGTGTGTAGTGAGTGCAGAGTGTCTTAAGTCTGTGAGGGGGTGCATGTGTAAGTGTGCGAATGTGTGTGTCTGTAAGGGTGTGTGTGGGTGTCTGTTTGTGTGTGTGTCCGTGTGTATGTGAGATTGGGTGTGTGTGTAGGAGTATCTGTGTGTGTGTATAGTGCAATGGTGGTCACCTGTAATGTGACATGAACACAAGGTCCCAGTTGAAGCCCTCCCTATGGGTCCGAAATTAGCTATCAGCCTCTGCTCGGCCACTTTTCTCTGCTGCCTGTCCCGAAGTCCACCTTGGAAGATTGTCACCCGAAGGTCCAAGGCTGAATGTCCTGGACCACTGAGGTATTCCCCAACTGGGAGGGAACCCTCCTATCTGTTGATTGTTGTGCGGTGCCCATTCATCCGTTGTTGTAGCCTTTGCTCGGTTTCTCCAATGTACCATGCCTCCGGGCATCCTTGCCTGCAACGTATAAGATAGACAATGTTGGCTGAGTCACATGAGTACCTGCCATGTACAAGGTGGGAGGTGTCCCCACACGTAATGGTGGTATCTATGTCCACACTCTGACACGTCTTGCAGCGTCTACTGTGACAGGGTTGTATGGAGTTGTCCTGAGAGCCGGGCAGCTTGCTACGAACAATGATCTGTTTGAGGTTTGGCGGTTGTTTAAAGGCAAGTAGTGGAGGTGCAGGGTAGTTCTTGGTGAGGTGCTCATCCTCATTGATAATGTGTTGCAGGTCACAAAGAACATAGCGTAATTTTTCAGCTCCTGGGAAGTACTGAACAACGAAGGGTACCTTGTCATTGCAGCATGTGTCTGTCTCCTGAGGAGGTCATTACGGTTCCTTGCTGTGGCACGTCGGAACTGGCGGTCGATGAGTTGAGCATCGTACTCCGTTCTTGTGAGGGCATCTTTGAGTACTTCCTGGTGTCCGTCACGTTCCTCCTCATCTGAGCATATCCGGTGTATGTGTAGGGCTTGTCCATAGGGGATGGCTGTTTTAATATGTTTTGGGTGGAAGCTGGAGAAGTGTAGCATTGGGGGGGTTGTCTGTAGGTTTGCGGTAGAGTGTGGTGCTGAGGTGTCCATCCTTGATGGAGACGCACGTGTCCAAGAATGAGACAGACAGTCGAGAGTAGTCCATGGTGAGTTTGATGGTGGGATGAAACTTGTTGATGTCACTGTGTAGTTTTATCAGTGACTCCTCGCCATGGGTCCAGAGGAAGAAAATGTCGTCAATGTACCTGGTGTACAATGTTGGTTGGAGATCCTGCATAGAGAAGAAATCTTGTTCGAACCTGTGCATAAAAATGTTGGCATATTGGGGTGACATCAACAAGCTTCATCCCACATTAAAACTCACCATGGACTACTCTCAACCCACAGACAACCCCCCAATGCTACACTTCTCCAGCTTCCACCCAAAACATATTAAAACAGCCATTCCCTATGGATAAGCCCTACGCGTACACCGGATATGCTCAGATGAGGATGAACGTGACGGACACCTGGAAGTACTCAAGGATGCCCTCACAAGAACGGGGTACTGTGCTCAACTCATCGACAGCCAGTTCCGTAATGCACAGCAAGGAACCATAATGACCTCCTCAGGAGACAGACATATGCTACAACTGACAGAGTACCCTTCGTTGTTCAGTACTTCCCAGGAGCTGAAAAATTGCGCCATGTTCTTTGTGACCTGCAACACATTATCAATGAGGATGAGCACCTCACCAAGACCTACCCCGCACCTCCATTACTTGCCTTTAAACAACCGCCAAACCTCAAACAGATCGTTGTTCGTAGCAAGCTGCCCGGCTTTCAGGACAACTCCATACAACCCTGTCACGGTGGACGCCGCAAGACGTGTCAGAGTGTGGACACAGATACCACCATTACGTGTGGGGACACCTCCCACCTTGTACATGGCAGGTACTCATGTGACTCAACCAACGTTGTCTATCTTATACGTTGCAGGCAAGGATGCCCGGAGGCATGGTACATTGGGGAAACCGAGCAGAGGCTACGACAACGGATGAATGGGCACTGCATAACAATCAACAGACAGGAGGGTTCCCTCCCAGTTGGGGAATACCTCAGTGGTCCAGGACTGTCAGCCATGGACCTTCGGGTGACCATCCTCCAAGGTGGACTTCGGGACAGGCAGCAGAGAAAAGTGGCCGAGCAGAGGCTGATAGCTAAGTTCGGTACCCATAGGGAGGGCCTCAACCAGGACCTTGGGTTCATGTTACATTACAGGTGACCACCATTGCACTATACACACACACACACACAGATATTCAATGGTGATAGCTAGACAATATGTTGAAGGTGTTGGCCCCCTGTGTTCTCTGTCTATGACCTGATGTTTAGATTGATTATAATCTAAAAAGTGAGGTAATAGAGTTTTACATAAATTCATGCAGTTTTTGAGCTCAGAGTTTGACATGAATGCATGTAGCTCTGAGCTCAAAAACTGCATCAATTTATGTAAAACTCTGTTATCTCACTTTTTAGATTAGAATCAATCTAAACATCAGGTCATAGACAGAGAACACAGGGGGCTAACATCTTCAACATATTGTCTAGCTATCACCATTGTAACAGCTAACTCGAGAATGCAACTTTTTAAAAAAAAAGGTTTCGTGGTTTACACATGAAAGAAGTGAAACTATCACTGTATTCGAACAGATGAAAGGCTTAACAGACAATCAATTTTTCAATGTATAATTTCAGTTACATCACACTGTAAATTTTTGCTATAAATTCTGTGTTACGATTGAGCCCTCCACTATCACCTGATGAAGGAGCATCACTCTGAAAGCTAGTGTGCTTCCAATTAAACCTGTTGGACTATAACCTGGCGTTGTGTGATTTTTATCTCTATGATTATGACTCTATAAGTGGAGAATATTTTACCTTGCTTTATACCTTGTTGATGATCTATGGACAGCAAAGAAGCAAATGAGAAAGCATAGCAAGTGGTGAAGATTATTGGGAAGCCAGAAGATTGGGAAGTTTTTAAAAACCAGTAGAGGACAACTAAAAAAGCATTTAACAGGGAGATGAAGAAATATGAGGGTAAGCTAGCTAATAATATAAAAGAAGGTTGTAAGAGTTTTTTAAATAAATAAAAGTTAAAAGTGAGCTAAGAGTGATAATTGGACTGCTGGAAAATGAGGCTGGAGAAGTACTATTGGGGAATAAGGAGCAAGCCATTCAGGACTGAGATGATGAAGAATTTCTTCTCTGAGTTGTGAACATGTGGAATTCTCTTCCACAAAAAAACTGCTGGGGCTAATTCGTCAGATATGTTCCAGAGGGAGCTGGATGTGGCCCTTGCAGCCAAAGAGATTGAGGGGTATGGAGAGAAAGCAGGAATGGAATGCTGGAATTCCATGATCAACCATGATCATATGAATAACGGTACAGGCTCAAAGGATCGAATGTCCTATCCCTGCACCTATTCTCTGTTTCTATGAACAAAACAATGGTGGAGGAATTCAATATGTGCATTCCATTAGTCTTCATGGAGGAAGATGCAGGTAGCACACCAGAACTTCGAGAGCCGGAGGGCAGAGATGAATGTAGTGGCAATCACGAAGGAGAAGGTGGATAATCACCTGGACCAGGTGGACTACACCCCTAAGGTTCTGAATGAGATAGGTGAGGAAATTGTCAGGCTTTAGTGGTGATCTTTCGGGAATCACTAGAGTCAGAGAGGGTCCCAATGGATCAGAAAATAGCTAATGTAATATTTAAGAAGGGATGGAAGTAGAAGGTGGGAAATTATACGCCAGTTAACCTGACCTCAGTTGATAGTGAGACCTTAGTGTTCATTATTATGGATGAGATTGAAGAGTGTTTGGAAGTGCATGATCAAAAAGGCCTGTGTCAGCATGGTTTCATCCAAGGGGAGATCATATCTTGAAAATCTCTCAGAATTTTGAGGAGGTAACAAGCAAATTAAACAGAGGAAAGTCAGTAGATGTGAGCTATTTGGATTTCCAGAAGGCATTTTACAAGCTGCTGCACTGGAGGTCGCTACATTAGATTAGAGGCAAGGTGCTGGCATGGATAAAAAGATTAGCTGACTGGCAGAAGGCAGGGAATGGGAATAATGATGTCTTTTTCAGGTGTCTAGTGGAGTTCCATTGAGGTCAGTGTTGGGACCACAGCTTTATTAAGTTTCCACATGATACAAAGATAGGTGGAGCACCTAATGGTGTTGAGGAAGCAAGGAAGCTGCAGATGGAATTAGATAAGCTAGGCGAATGGGCAAAGTAGTGGGAGATGGCATACAATAAGGGAAAGTATAAGTTTGGTTGGGAGAATAGAAGCATAGATTATTTTCTAAACAGGGAAATGGTTCAGAAATCTGAAATACGAAGGGACATGTCTGCTCTTGTGTTCCTGAAGTCCAACTTCAGGATTCCTTAAGGTTAGCATGCAAATTCAGTTGGCAATTAAGAAGACAAATGCAATGTTTGCGTCCGTTTCAAGTGGACTGGAATACAGGAGCAGAGATGTATTGCTGAGGCTGAATAAGGCTATGGTCAGACAACATTTGGAATATTGTGAGCTGGTTTGGACCCTGTATCTAAGCAAAGATGTGATGGTGTTGGAGCAGGAATGTTCATAAGAATGATTTTCATGACGAAGGGCTTATCATATGAAGAGCAGTTGAGGACCCTGGGTATGTATTTGATGGTGTTTAGTGGCTGGGGGAGGATGTGAGATCTGATTGAACTTAGAAAATACTGAGAGGCCTGGATGGAGTGAATGTGGAGATGTTTACACTAGTAGGAGAGACTGGGACCTGAAGGCACAACCTCAGAATGAAGAACTGAGATGAGGAGGAATTTCTTCTGCCAGAGAGTAGTGAATCTGTGGAACTCTTTGCCACAAATTCTATGAATGACGAGATCACTGAGTGTATTTAAGACAGAGATGGAGTTTTGATTAATAAGACAATCAAAGCTGATGGGAAGAAGGCAGGAGAATGGGATTGAGAACATGTCAGCCATTATTAAATGCCAGAGGAGACTGGATGGCTGAATAACCTAAATGTCCCTGCATCTTATAGTATTACATTTTTATGGTATTGGCAAGTCAGGAGATTAATTCTTTGCCACAGAATTCTTTGACTCCAATCTGCTTTCGTCCTCAGCATTAGTATAGCTGTTCAGTGGCCTTGATGGTATCGGAATGGTAATCACGGAATCCCCACACTGTGGAAGCAGGCTATTCAGCTCATCGAGTCCACACCGATCCACCGAAAAGCATTCCATCCAGAACCCACCTCTACCCTGTCTCTGTAACCCTGCGCTTCCCATGGCGAGTCCATTTAACCTGCACATCACTGGACACTATCGGCAATTTAACATGGCCAATCTACCTAAACAGCACATCTTTGAACTGTGGGAGGAAACCGGAAAACTTAAAGAAAACCCACTGAGACATGGGGCGAGTGTGTATTCTCCATGCAGATAGTCACAAAGGGTGGAATCAAACCCTGGCAATGTGAGGCAGTAGTGCTAACCACTGATCCACCATGCATCCTATGGCAATGGTAATAGTATTGGACATTGAGGAGAGAGAGTCAGCATCTTTATTGGTGGGGATGGTTATGGTCTGGCATTTGTATGATACAATCACTTGTCACTTTACAGTCCATGCTTGACATTATGCTGGAGGGATTGTCATTGTTGAAACAACTGAAGGAAGTTTGGCCTCAGACACCAACTTGTTGTGATGATCCAAATTGGAGATTATTGATCACCAATAAATACAACTATATTTCTTTGTGCTAGTTATGACTCTAACAAATGTAGCACCCCCAGAGACAGCTCACCATTACCTCTGAAGGGCATTTAGGAATGGGTGATAAATGCTAGCCTTAGCATCAGTGATCCGATCCCTTGAAGTTAAATGTCCCTATCCTCTGGTGTAAGTTTGCAGAAGTGACATTTCATACATTTGAAACTTTCAATTCTAACTTTAGGAAATGCTTTAACATTTTTTAAAAGTCTAGCAACGCTCATAAAGCAATGCACCTTGACTGAAATAATGAATGTAAAGCAGTGCTTCATCACTGTTCTTGTCAATTTGATGGTGACATGGGAAACTTGCTTTATTATGCTTGTTGTTATATAAGTGTGATATCCTGGTTGAATTGAGCATTATCTATCTAATTTGGAGCAATTTGCAGTGTTTTACAGGCTTTCAGCAGTGGTAAATATTCCATCTCTCATAAATCCCTTTTTATCATTCAGCATAGATGCCCCTCCTATCAGCCGCTCTGTCAAGCCTAATGTTACCAAATGGAAACATTGAATTGTAGTAAAAACAAATTTGACCTAGGCTCAAAGAGAGCATTTTTGTTTGGATGATATTAGTTCCTTTTATTGTTTTATTGTCCTATGTATAGTTAATTAGTAGTATTGATGCAAATTTAAAAAACATGAAATCTGTTTCAGAATATGAGTAGAAAAATTGTAGTCATTACTTCAGGACTAGGCCTGAGCTTGATTTTTGCATCACGTCCCAGGTTTCCATAGAAAAGCACGAGTATAATAGTGTCATGGAGCGCCAAACTGATCAATACAAAGTCAGCTGCTGTGTTTTCCTTGGGAATCTTTCTTTAGAGCTGTTGAAATTTTTAAAATCAATATTGATTGAAGAGAATTGGTGTTTGAGAGAATGCTTGGACTTGCTGAAAATGCCAGCTACTTCGTGATATTTACAGAGAAGAGAGCTGCTTCTAAAGGCTTTAGAGATTTAAAAGGGTTACCAGATGCATTTGAAAATAGCTATAAAGCATGTTAGAAATGCATTGATTAATGTTTTTACTGTTTTCCTTTTTCTAACTCAATTGTTATTTCATTTTGTGTTCTTTTAAACTTGCTTCAAATTCTTTGATAAAATTTCAGAAATTGGCCTTAGCATTGGAATCCCTGAAATGTGAAAGATCTGACTAGGGTTGTGTAATCCAGTGTTGTAATTGTTACCTGATGGAAATGATTGACATTTATATCCAATATTGAAGCAAAGTTAGCGTATTGATTGTTTTGAGAAATGATTTGGTTTTTTTTTGTTCAGTAAAAATTGACCTTCAGGTTTTTGTAGATCTGAAAAATCTTGGACTATTTGCAATAGAAGGAGCTATTTAGTTTAGTCTTGTCAGCTAAAGTAAAGAATATCAATCTTATATTATTTTGTAAATTAGATAACATTTCCCATGAAGAGAAAACAAGCCCAGTTTTAGGGTTCAACAACTGTAGTCGGGTTGTCAACTAAACATGAATGCTTGGGTATCTGATGCACCCCATTCAGTATCAAAGAAGAAGTTCCTGCTGACCTTAAATTGTCATATGATAAATTCCTCTGAACTTTGAATGCAATCCAACAGCAAATCATAGAAGTCTTGTACTGCTTTTGGTTTAGCATTTAGTCTTATATCACACACGTCATTTTCTTTCCAAAGAGCATAACTGAAAAATTTAATCAGTGCACTTAAGATATTGCTTAATTTTTCGGCTGATTGAAAATTATTTCAGAAACTTCAAATGTGCAGTATTTCTGAATTCAGCAGTAAGATTGTTAATGCACAAATTTGGCATTAATGATCACCAGAGGACAGGATATTAGAAAACTTTTGAGAGTAAAAGAATATTCCAAGACCCTTAGTTCAGCAAATGCATTAACCAGATAGAATTCCAGATGAATCCGTGGTCTAGAATGGAATTTCTGAGGCTGTCATAGCATGAACGCTGGCTTTTCATGTAGGTATTTTGTCAATTACTTTAGAATGAATGGCATTTTTCTGAATTCTGGAATTGATTATACAGTATGAGAGGATGAAGAACCACATTTCCCTGATTTCACAGTTTATGGCAGGGAGAAGTAGATTTTTATGGGGAGGGACCTTCTGTTAACTTCTGAACATTTTGGATAATTTGGGTACATGCGTACTTTGAGGTCTGATATGATAAGTTAACATAACATTGAAGGATAAAGATAGTTTTAGATCTATGCTGTCGAAGCTTTCAAGCACTGGAACAGTTGTGTCATTTCTGAGTCGGTTATAGATTAATTGATGGAGATTGATTGCTCGACAGCTCAATTAATGCTGTAGTGTATGACTACTAGGATTCTGAACTACTTGGAAACTTTGAAATATTTCATTTAGTCATACTTACGTTAGTAAGCAATGCAAATGCATTTTATTTGCTTTCATTATATTTATCAGTTAATATCTTAAATAATGGCTGCAATTGTCCAAATACTACAAATTTAGAGCATATGTGGCAGAACTGTTCTGTCTTGTGCTAAAAGCAATATATGCCAAATTACTGTTGAACAGCATAAACTATCTTTTTGACCAAACTATGAAAGGATGAGTAATGCCTTATTTTATGCTGATATTTCATGAGTTATAAAAATCGATCTTGTCTCATACATCATTAAAAGCCTGTAGACAGAGAGCCACATATTTAAAGGGTTAAAAGGTACAAGTCAGCCATGTAATGTTCTCATGAATACCCAAATGTACACCACGTAGTCATCTGCCCTAGTCACCAATGAGCTAAGAAATTGAAACTCTTCCACGTGGTATGTATGATGAACCAATCTGAATGACACTGCGTGGATTCCCATCAGGCTCCACCTTCAAGGCCTTGACTACTGTGAACTCTCAATCTGTGCATGCTCCTGAGCACTGATTTGTCTGCGTTGGTGTACTCCTGTGCATGCAGACAGCCAGACAGGCACTGTCTAAAGTGGCTGGGGAGCCTGCCATTGATCGATTAAAATGGTGTGAAGTGAATTAATGTGAGGCAGGCTGTCTGTCTATCAAAGCGCACCAGGAATCTAGGATAGAACTGATCTATGGCAGAAAGCTCAATTTACCAGAAGATTGAACCACATATATAGGAGATACATTGTACCAAATCTTTGTATTCTCACATGAGTTGAAGGATTCTAAGAATAGTAAGTAAATATTTCATTGTCAAAACCTCCATGCTGTAAGATCTGGTATCCACTATTAAATTAATGTTATCAGTTATCATTTTGTAAAACACTTTGTCAGTAATCTATTGACATTTCTTTGTACTTGGAAAGTTGAACTTAATAAAAGCTGTCAAGATCGTAGACTTGGTGTTACGGGAAACAAATTGAGAAAACATGAGAAAATCCAAATTCTACTGAGGCACCAAAATAAAAGTAATTTTTACGGTATAGCATCTGATTAGATACCTGAATAAATTCAAGTACAGAATGTAGTAAGATTCAAGTTTGAGAAGTTAGTGTAACAAAGACAGATGCTGTTAAAGCATTCGTGTTAAGCTGCACATGACCTTTCTTCAAAGAAGAGCATGTTGTTCAAAATATAGCCTCCATTTCAAACATAAAGCTTGTGTATAAATTATAAAAAATGGCACTCTCCTGTCATTGATTAAATGTTGAGGGAAGTAAAAGCATTCCCAGCTGATCTTTTTATGTGTAGTTTTAACATGGTTCCAAGGTAGAGAATTTTGACGGGCTCATTTAACTAAATAAATGTTAAGGGGACTAAATTTGATTCAGTAAAGATTAGTTGATGCAAAAGAGGAGATCGGGTAAAAGTTGACTCTTAAAAGTTTTCTTCAAATTTTAAATATAGATATAAGGATTCAAGGATAGTCAATTGGCTAATCTGTCAGAAGGAAGAGGGATAAAAGTTTGGCACTGAAGGATAATTTGCTTTCTCTGTGGCACCTTTAATGTGAGATAATATTGCAAGGAATTTCACAGATACGTTATCAAGGAGGAGGAGAGATTAGAATGGGTATGTAAAGAGGTTCTTCTTAACGGGCAAGACGGATGTGTTTTGTTTTATGAAAAGAATTGCAGAACATAGGTGTTAGGTGCCTAGTCTACAGACACTATTTGTGGACCAGAATCAATGGGTCCAGTCATAATGAGTGGACAGCTGATAGGGTTTTTGAATTGGCAAGATTTCAAGAAGGCATTTAAATGCTTGACTACTGTGCAACTGCAAACCATTGTAGGTCAGCAAGGAAAGCAATGAAGGGAGACTGAGAAAAGTTTTGTATGATTTGAAATTTATATGTGATGCAAGTTGGGTATTGACAGAGGAACAATGAATATTTGGGTGTTGTGCTGACCATTCGTAAATAAAAGTATTGTGGTAAATGGGTTGTGACAGGAGTAGAAGTGAGTGATGCTACAAAAACTGAACTGGTGTTTTCAGTTTTTGTAGCCTGGACAGTGAATGAAATTCATATTCTAGGGCATCTAGTTTGTCTTGGCACCAAAAATGGATCGGGTTTCTGGGACTGGGAGCAGTAATGCTCTGAAACTGTAGTACGAGAGTATGTCGAGACCCAGGGGAAAATCCTGAAGCACAGACATACATTGTAATTTCCTAGAAAGTTTAAACACCCGGTGGTCTAATTTGAGCTGCATCCGACTGACTGCTAAAGTCTCTCACATTGATCTCAATGTGGAAACTTAGAATCAGGTCCACAGCACAGAAAAAAGAACACAGCCCATTGACTCTGTGCTGACACCCCATAACATGACCCTTGCAACTGATCCAACCCAACTAGCTGCTCCCATCCTCCCAAGCAACAATGCAGCAGCTCTCTATCTTTTACTCAGTCATCTGCCCGCCCACCCAACTGCTCATTCATCCATTCACTTGAATATCCATTCAATAGCCCCCTGATTCATGCACTCACCCATTCACTCACACTCACCCACTGACCCATTGACTCACATACCCATTCTTCCACTCATTCACACAGGGACCCACACTCTCATCTACCCACCACCAATGGACTTATCTGCTCATCCACCAATGCATTCATGTGCCCACCCAGCAATGCACTCCCTCACTCACTCTCACCCACTCCAGTTGAAATATCACTTTCAATTTCATAAACTCAAGGCTCTGATGTTCTCTTTAATAACTTCAACATCTTCAACAATATGGGTGCTATTCCAACTACAAATCACTTGATCTGTGTAATCTATATCCTTTACTATGCACTCATCTCTTGACTGCATGACTGCATCTCCCTCGTCATTCAAAATTTAAAATCACTCCATAGTTTTACTTCAGCCCATCTCTGTACCAACTACACTTCAAAAATCTCACAACTGCTTCACAGTCTACTTCATTTTGGATAAGAGTTTAGCCATCAGGGAGTGTATCCCAACAGTTTGGAGTGTTCTTCCTAAGTCTATCCTCTCATTTTCCCCAGCCTTTGAGATTTCAGCTGCATTGTCTCATGTTCTCCCACTTCCTGGTTTTATCTACTGTTTCTCTTATTAATTATTTTAGCATGTTTTGTTACATGCAAGTTATACTACGTTGTTGCATACTTGAAGCTTGCTTTGCCTAACAAAACAAGTAATTGTATAACCTAGCTTTTTAGTCACTGCCTAAAGATTGTATTGATTATTGAATTGGTAGGTTTAAAGATCAAAAAATAACTTAATTCAAATTTCATTTTTAAAAAAGCAGAAAACTGTGATTCTAAGTTTTTTTGATGGATTTCTTTTTAGCTGGTGTGACAACGGAAGCCATGCAAGCTGTTAGCGCAAATCCTGATTTACAAGGGGCAGATGCCAAAGTTCAGGAAGAAGAATCTGATTTAGCTGATGATGATATTACTGCAGGTAAGTGGTTCCATTTCCAAATTTGTGAAGAAGTATTTTATTGAAGAATACTTTGTCGTTTTTATTTTGAAGAAATCTTAAATTACACCTCAGAAAGTATCCACCTTTTGTGACCATATAAACTTCTATTCCAATTGTGTGACGTCAACCAGTTATTGCCAAATTAAAATAATGTTAGCAGTTGTTATTTGCATACTAAAAATTGTCATTTAATAGTTTCCAGCACTTTGATCAAGCTTGTTCTAACCTTCATACTTTTTTATAAGGGTTAATTCTGTGATGCAATGTTAACTGCAATTATTTTGCTGGATTCAGAGTGTTCATTTATTGATAAAACACTGTTAGTTGTGACCTTTGAATTTATGTGTGCAGTAGCGTTTATAGACTTTTGCTATCTAGATGAATGGAAATGATTACCTAGATGAATGTTGCTTTGCATATCGGTGTTACAGACCTTGGCAAATACTTTGTGAATTGCCCTATTTCCTGATGGCAAATCTTGGTAAATTAGGATGTATGGCAGCTTTGTATTTTGACTTGTGTACCTTGGGATTTTTTTTGACATTGCCATTTGACCGTTAATTGCTTATGTGCTGGTAATCAAATAGAGATTCTAGTTTCTCCAGAATTTTGATCAAAAAGGGAGGTAATGGAGTGACAGCTATGATATCAAATGATTCCAGCATACACAAAGATTATGAATTGCAATTTTTGCATTCTATAACTCTCAAGTTATCTAGAATATATTGATTGCATAGTTTAAATGGCTTTCTTTCTGCATTTTTTAAAAACTCCAAATTTATATAAGTACAATACAATTAGCTCCAGTCCTATAATAGTATCATTTTAAGATGTATACTTTTTTTGTTTTTGAGTTTTTAATAAATTCATATCTTCAACTTCTTATTATTGGACCACTTTATTGATCTTTCTATATATGACTTTAAGAAGAATTGTTTTGGTACCATTGTACTATTTGCAAGATAATCCCATTCGGTTACATTTCTAATTAATTGTTATTTGGTAGTCACCATCATATTTAGTGTGGTCCAATCGAATGTCAGTTGTGGAAAACCTACCGTGTTGCACTCAAAAAATTCAATATTTTTATTAGTTGAGCTATTTTGGTAGACCAGGCTATTGAGTATTCTTTGTTCAGTGATAAATATTACAAGAAAAATGAACTTGATCGTTATCATAGGAATCTCTAAATATCTTACATTAGTTAATTTACCACTAGCGCACTGGCGGGCTTCTGTTGCTCTTCAATGAGCAGTAGTTCCTAAAAAAATCTTGGCATCATCTTAGTGAGTACTGCTATGTAGACTAACATGAGTATTTGTAGACTGCCATTTTAAATTCACTGAGTACACATCCGAAGCATTTAAGTCTCCTTGTCCATTTCACACTCACTGTGTTACCCCACCCCACCCTGGTAATGCATTGTTTTGGTCCTGAGCTTCAGCCAAACTTGTAGCTATTGCTTGAAACATTCAGAATTGTCCCCTTCTAAATGGCCTATGCTGAGATTTGCAATAACATTTTAGCATAATCATGAAATGTCTCTAATATAGTGTCAAAAGGATGTTTTCAATCTTCTGTGATATATCGAGCTTTATTTGGCATCTTTATTGCATTTTAACTGAGTAAATAATGCCCCTTTTAAATTTGGCATTTTAAAAATGGCGGCTTTCAATGTTGTACACAAATCTGAAAATATTCCGACATCTTTCCAACATAGCGTTACAATTATTAGTAAGATTTTTTTTTTGATTACAAGAATAGCCAGAGATTCTTTATTATGATGTCCACATCTTGTAGAAAAATGCTAAATCTAAATAGTGCACTCTCTTTGCAAATAAATATTGTGTCTTTTCAGTTTTGTGGTATTTGACAAAATCAGCTGACATGATGAGCTGGGGATGGAATATGTGAAAAATTGAGGGGACAATCTTCAGCTTGCATGATTCAATTTGTATAATCATGTGAGACCAGTGGATATAGATAAAGTGATTGTCATGTAACTTTGTTGAATAGATAAATCAAAAGCATATTTAAGACTTTGGACTGTTTTTAGTGTTTGTGATGTTTTAGTTTTTGCGAATCTGTTGACTATGAATGCTTCCTGATTATTAAGGGTGCCACACTTTGTTCAGATAATGTATGGGCCGTGTAAGCGCGTTTAAGCTAATTACAATTTTTCAAATATTGAATTGCTTTTATGTACAGGTTTTCCCCCCTGCCCCCCCGCCATATCCGTGGGTAATATGTTCCAAGACGTACCACAGATGCCCGAAACCCTGGATAGTAGTGAACCCTATCATTTAAATGGGAAACTTACCTCCCTGGCAGCCTTTGGAATTATTTCTGGAATGTTCCATGTAATATTTTCGGGCCACCATAAACCACTGGTAACTGAAACCATGGAAACCGAATCCATGGATGCAGGGGTTCCACTGTATTTTAATGATTTTAAATAGTGTGTGTATATTTCAGGTTGTCAGTTTGTGCACTGAGCTGGTGAGTTTGTTTTCAGATGTTATGTCATCATGATAGGTAACATTATGCAGGAATATCTGGCTTTCAAACCTGAACTCCATTAGCAAACACACAAATTTGGATCACATTTTTCAGTCTTTCAGAAACAGAACCAGAATTGATATCACTTGCCACCACAAAGATACATAATAACAATTGAGATAGAACACCGCTTCACCGGAGTTTGCTGTTGATGTTACCTAGCATGGTGACGAAACGTCTGAGATCTAACCCACCAGCTCAGCATTCACATTGATCACCTGATCAACAATCTGAGTTACAAATAGAGTCATAGAGATGTACAGCATGGAAACAGACCCGTCAGTCCAACGCGTCCTTGCCGACCAGATATTCTAACCCAGTCTAGTCCCACCTGCCAGCACCTGGCCCATATCCCTCCAAACCTTTCCTATACATATACCCATCCAGGTGCCTTTTAAATGTTGCAACTATACCAGCCTCCATCACTTCCTCTGGCAGCTCATTCCATATATGTACCACCCTCTGATTGAAAAAGCTGCCCCTTAGGTCTCTTTTATATCATTCCCCTCTCACCCTAAGCCTGTACTACTAAGTCTCTTTGTTCAGTAACACTCCCTAGGACCTTGCCAATAAGTGTATAAGTCCTGCTAAGATTTGCATTCCCAAAATGCAACACCTCACATTTATCTGAATTAAATTCCATCTGCCACTTTTCAGCCCATTGGTCCATCTGATCAAGATCCCGTTGTAATCAGAGGTAACCTCCAATTTTGGTGTCATCTGCAAACTTACTAACTATATCCCTTATGCTCACATCCAAATCATTTATGTAAATGATGAAAAGTAGAGGACCCAGCACCTATCCTTGTGGCACTCCACTGATCGCAGACTTCCAGTCTGAAAAACAGCTCTCCACCACCCTCTGTCTTCTACCTTTTGAGCCAGTTCTGTATCCAAATGGCTAGTTCTCCCTGTATTCCGTGAAATCTAACCTTGCTAACCAGTCTCCCATGGGGAACCTTGTCGAATGCCTTACTGAAGTCCATATAGGTGAAATCTACCACTCTGCCCTCATGAATTCTCTTTGTTACTTCTTCAAAAAAACTCAATCAAGTTTGTGAGGCATGATTTCCCACTCATAAAGCCATGTTGACTCTCCCTATTCACTCCTTGCATTTCCAAATACATATACATCCTGTCCCTCAGGATTCCCTCTAACAACTTGCCCACCACTGATGTCAGGCTCACTCGATTATAGTTCTCTGGCTTGTTCTTACCACCTTTCTTCAACAGTGGCACCACGTTAGCCAATCTCCAGTCTTCCGGCACCTCACCTGTGACTATCAATGATACAAATAACTCAGTAAGAGGCCTCATATATACAAATATATGGTTAAGCACGCAAGAATGACTGTCATTGATAAAAGCCATATATCATATAATGCTAGTATGGTTAGTGTTGAGATGTACTGTTAAGATCTCTGTGACATGCTCAAATCTGTAGATTTAAATAAGTATCTCTAAGTTTGCTGAAGGAACCCCTGCACTGGTTTCCATGTAGGTGTCAATTCTTCATAATTAGTTCAGTCAAGGAGGATGAGTTGCAATTATGTCACTGTTCACTGTGTTTTTATAGGCATGTTGAGCATAGGTACAAAAGTTGGATTGTTCAGTTTCTGTCCAGGACTGAAACACCAGTGATCTGCAATTCTAGTTTTATTAACCAAAATCTACCTGCAAAATGGGCAACTGAAAAATCTGTTCTGAGAAAGATCTAAAATGCCAACTCTGGTTCTCGCTCCGCAGATATTGCCAGATTCATTGGTTGTTCCAACACGTTTTCCTTTACAGAAAAATGTCATTTGAATCTATTATATAGCAATCTATCACATTTTACTTGTTTTTTTGTTCTTGCAAGATATAAATGCATCCTAAATTGAAACATATGACCAATTGAGTTGTTCTGGAGGTGCAGGTATCTTTATTCTCGAAAGACAAGTGACAATGCCTTTATTGCAATAAGGGCTATCTTCCAAAACTTTATTTTTGCTAAATGGCAATTCTGTCGAGAAAGCATTGCTTTAAATTGTCAAATTTATAGCTGCTTTAAATGACTTGACTTGGTTGTTTCAGTGTTAACAATTACTTAGTTATTAATTATATGTAATCAGTCTTGTCTTTCTCAGTGGCTGGAGAACTATCAGGCAGCTAGATATGTATGTGAGGGACAAAGGAGTTAAATGACTTGCAGACTGTGTGAGATTAGATAGTTTGAGGAACGGCATGTGTGGATTATAAATGCCAATATGCACCAACTGGGTCAAAAAGCCTGTTTCAGTGCTGTTTATATATAGCTGTTTGTTTTCATTAATACCATGCTATTTTAAAAGAATAAACAAAGTCTTGATTTGAGTGTTGAAAGTCCTACTAAGTGGCTAAGTGTCACTGACTTAAAATGTTGTTTTGGGAAAAAAATGAAATTAATTGTGTATCATTATTATCTGCATATGTTTCAACTCATGTTTATTGATTGTTCTGGTATAGCGGAGGGCATTAACGGTTGATGTGGATTTCTGCAATCCATTCGGCCGATTAAGAGAATGTCAGAACTAGTTTGTTGTTCAAATTTATTTCATTAAAATGCTACATAAAAGCATACAGACAGAAATAAAAAAAATCCTATGTAAGATCTGGTACAGTTAGCCTTAACTTGTATAACTGCTTTATCAAGAGATGAGGAGGATGTCATTGTTTGCACTTGCTGTATCTGCTTAAATATTTTATGCTCATATATGCATCTGTGCAGGGATTTAGAAAACTATTAACCTATGGTGACATTTCTAGCTCGTATGTATTGAATATGTTGAAATATAAATTTTACAGACAACCTGTGTGCAGGGCTGTGGCTATGAATATTAAATGCTGTAACAGATTATATAAAGTCATCCATTGACTTTCTTTGAATAGACAAATCGGTTGATTTTGTTTTGATACATCATTTAAGTGCCTAACCAGACAAATATGTGACTTAGTTGAATGTTTTAGTTGAGACAATTATATCCATGCACTATTTTAAAAAATAAACTGAATGTTTAAACTGAGAACCAGTGTAAACATTCTGAGAACTGAATGTAATTGTTCAGTCTTCGTTGCTGCAATCTGCAACTTCAGAACCTTTAAAATGCCTGACAACCTAAAAAAAACGTTCTTAGCATTCAGTTGCTCTTTATAAATGCATAAAAAGGCACATATTGTAGTTATTATTAATTTTCTGCAATGCAAAATAGTTGAGCATTGTGCCATAATATGTCATAACTATTGCACACTTTGTAACTATTTTTGTGTAGTTGAAGTGGTGTTTGAAATAAAAACTCAGGTGTTATACTTTTTCTGAAAATGGCTGAATTCCAGCATTCATTAGAAATAATTAATAATGTCATAAACAATAATTCAATGTACCTTGTGCTTTGCCCCACCCCAAGAAAGCACAGTGAACTTGACCTGGCATTTTTGTTAATCTTCAACAGTATGAAAAGCTATTTCAGCGATGCAGTTGCTCCTTTGTTCGATGCTTTATCATATATAAATAGCCATCAAACCATAACAGTCTAATGAAATAATTTTAATTTATTCTTTTCACCACCTTTCACCTGGTTTCATCTGAACTTGAGATGACATGATAGTCTGGCACCATTTATCTTTCCCCTGCATATCTTCAGTTTTAGTTGCCCTTCGTATGTTTTTTTTTCTCCAATAGGGCTAGTCCATTGTTTGTATTGTCTCCGGTTGTTACAGATGGAAATGATAATTGTGCATTCATCTGAATTTTAAATGACCACATCTTGAATAAATGTAACTGTACTATGACTGGCCTATGTCGACCAGTTTTACTTATGAGATGATTGAGGGGTTACTTTTGAGAGGAGATCATAATTGGAGGTAATTGAGTTAAAGGGTTGAAACCCAATGCCATCTGTTGAGAGTGATTTTCCACTCGTTCTGTAGAGCTGCACCTTGTGACCAGTTGAAATATGAATATGTTCATATGGATTACAATAAGACAGAAGTATGCCCTTCACACTGTCACTTTCTACCAGAAACAGAATCAGGTGCAAAGTATTTTCAAATCTAGAGGCTCAGCAATTGGACACTGAAGGAGGTTTGGAAATTCTATGAAAAGGTGCAGACAAAATTTTAAAAGTAGATAATCTACAAAAAGCATATTAGCCATGGTCAGACTTGGATAACTTTAGAAAAGCAGGTTGCTATCTTGCAGATTGGAATTTAACAGACTTTAAGCTGCTTGCTAAAATTCTATTCGGAGATTCCTAATCAGTGCATGATTTCAAATTATTGGTGTCAAACCTACTCCTAGTCTTAGCTGAAGTTAAATTCTCACAAAAGATATACTTTTGGAATAGCTTTAAAAATATTCCTGGGACAGTAATCATTTCAGCAGCTTTCATGGCATAATTGAGACATCGACCGTGGCATGGTGATTCACCGGTTAGCACTGTTGCCTCACAGCGCCAGAAACCCGAGTTCGATTCCAGCCTCAGGCAACTGTCTTTGTGGAATTTGCACATTCTCCCCGTGTCTGCATGGGTTTCCTCCAGGTGTTCCATTTTCCTCCTGCAATCCAAAGATGTGCAGGTTAGTTGAATTGGCCATGCTAAATTGTCCCTTAGTGTTCAGGGATATGTAGGTTAGGTGCATTAATCAGGGATAAATGCAGGCAAATGGCTCTAGGTGGGTTACTCTGCGGAGGGTCAGCGTGGACTTGTTGGGCTGAAAGGTTTGTTTCCAATCTGTAGCGATTCTACAGACAAACTAGAGGATTCAATTTTAGCCATGTTTTGAGACCACTCAGATATGGGACGTGAGCATCAGTGCAAAAGAAGAATCACAAACAAAAGGAATGAGGCTAGAGACCCTTTTGGTACCTCTGATAAAATGACAGGATGAAAATCACCATCTCAGGAATGTCTAAAAATTTGTCAACAGATGTTTTAAATATGACTCAAAATATGGTGACTTGACAAAACAAAATAACAAGGGGTGGAAAGTTTCCATACCTTAAAAGATGTGAGCAATGGTGAGAAATGTGGGAAAGTACAGCAAGATTGACAACATTTGGCTTGTGATGTCCAGAAAATAAATTCCCAATTTTCCCCTTAAGGTTTCAATGGTGAGTCTGGAATCTTTCTCATAAACAACCACCATTTTATTTCCATATGTTTGCATTCATCCTTGGCTAATCTCATCTCATTTCAATGCAGCTTGGAATTCTCTACTTCTTTCTTGAAAAATTAGATGGAGACATTACTTGACTTCAAAGTCAGAGCAGTTTCTTTGTGGACAGAGCTCATCTTTTGCTTCTCTGGGTATTGATTTTTAACCTCCCTTCACCAACATGACCTTGAATGTTCCGTGAGCAGCACCCTGCTCCACCTTTCATCCACTGAAGTCAATATTGCCAAGCCATCAGACTCGCCATATATTATTGTGGCTGATTTTGGATCAACTCGAATTTCAGTTCATCTTTTCAGGCTTTCACTTTGAATCTTAGGGACAACTTTTGACCGTTTTGCTCCTGCCAGGTTGGTTTCCACATGGATATGTAGTCATCTCATTTATCTACACAGGGTGCATATGTGGTTCTTAGCTTCATTTCTTACACACTTATGCCTCCTTGGAGGCTATCGCCGTCTGTAGATTGTATAGCTATTTAATCAGAGGACAGGAAGGTTAGTTGTTGAGGAGAAGATGGGTGAGGGATGTTCAGTGGAGATGATGCATGCCATAGTGAGGTTGATGGTCAATAAGTGATAGTGAATTTGTGTTCAATAGCAGAGTTAGTGAGTGTGGGATAGCAGAAAGAAGATGGGAGCACTTGCCATTGTAGAATGCAGAAGGTCAGTGACCTTAACAAAAAAAAAGAACTGAGTCCTGGAAATCAAAAACAAAATGAAAAATTGTTGGAAAAACTCAGCAGGTCTCACAGCATCCATGGAGAGAAAACAGAGTTAACCTTTCAGGTACAGTGACCCTTCTGCAGAACAGACACTTCTACAGGTCAGTGACCTTATTCCTGTGCTGCTGCTGTTTGTCTGACCCTCAAGACAGCACTGACCTGGGCCACTGTCTTTGTCCAAGCCATGATGTGAAGGTGTTAGTATTGGACTGGGATCAACAAGAGCAGAGGTCACATGACACCAGCTTATAGTCCAACAGATTTATTTGAAATCACAAGCTTTCAAAGTGCTGCTCCTCCATCAAGTGAAGTGAAGCAAAGCACACAGTCACAGAATTTATAGTTAGAGAGATCAAAAGATTGTACAAACTGTATGAGTTGAGTGTCAAAAGGCTGAATAATAAGTCTCTGCAGGAAATCAAAAGTGTCAGATGGTGTGAGTAAAGTGTCAAAAGCTGAATAGCAAGTGAAAGAATGACCTATGATCCAACTAATTGAGGCAGAGAGATAATTACAAAACATTAAAAGTAAGGTGGTGCTGGAGACAAACCAAATGACTGGAATAACAGGATAGGTATAACAATCATATGCTGAGGGTCTAACCAATGTAACAAGTAATCCAAAACTGTACAGAATAATTAAGGTAGAGAGATCACAACAAATTCTTAAGGTGATGGTGTCAAAACAGGATAGCGCGATATGAACCCAAAATCATGGTTGAATCCGTTTTCATGGGTGCAGAACTTGGCCAACAGTTTCTGCGCAATGATTCTGCATTGTTGTGTATCTCGAAGGCCACCTTGGAGGACGCTTACCCGCAGATCGGAGGCTGAATGTCCTTGACCGTTGAAGTGTTTGCCCGACTTGGAGGGAACACCCCTGCCTGGTGATTGTTGCGTAGTGTTCATTCATCCATTGTCATAGCATCTGCATGGTCTTGCTAACATACCATGTCTTGATATATCCTTGTCTGCAACGTATGAGGTAGACAACATTGGCTGAATCATATGAGTACCTGCCATGTATGTGGTGGGTGGTATTCTCACATTATGGTAATATCCATGCCAGCGATCTGACATGTCTTGCAGAGGTTCCCGTGGCTGGGTTGTGTGTTGTTATGGTCAATATTGTCCTGAAGGCTGGGTAGTTTGCTGCAAATAATGGTCTGTTTGAAGTTTGGCGGTTATTTGAAGATGAGAAGTGAAGGCATAGGGATGATCTTGGTGAGATGTTCACCAACATTGATGACGTGTTGAAGGCTGCAAAGAGCATGGCATAGTTTCTCTGCCGAAACTTTACTCACACCATTTGACACTTTTAATCACCTGCAAAGGCTTGTTATTCAACTTGTCGAAATTCTGTTCACACCATTTATATGATCTTTTGATTTCTCTGCCTATAAATTCTGTGTCTGTGTGCTTCTCTTCACTTCACCTGATGAAGGAGCTGTGCTAGAAATGGGAAAATCCAGCCAAAGGGTTTTCATGGAATACATAACATGAAGGCTTTGAAAGGAGACAATTAGAGTACTGATCAGCTGAAGGGAACTGTACCGGTCATAAGTTGAAAGTTGTTGTTGCGATTTCATTAACTTACTTTGTGTTGGGACAGCAGGTACACTTCAGAGTATATGGAATGAATTGGTTAAAATGTTGTCTGTGTTCTTTTAAATAGTAAGGACCAAAGTAAGGTTACAAAATATGCAAATTCTGCTTAGAGTCATAGAGTTGTACAGCACAGAAACAGACTCTTCGGTCCAACTCGTCTATGCCGACCAGATATCCCAACCTAATCTAATCCCATTTGCCAGCACCCGGCCGTTATCCCTCCAAACCCTTCCTATTCATATCCCCACCCTGATGCCCTCTAAATGTTGCAATTGTACCAGCCTCCACCACTTCCTCTGGCAGCTACTTGCTTCAAGTTCGGGGATGACACCACGTTGACTTCACTGAAAAGAGCTAGTGACCCCATGTAAAATAGCTGGAATAAATATCTTTATTATTATGGACATTCGTATCCAATGAGGTACCGAGTAAGCTGTCAATGAAAAAGATTTGAATGAAACTAGCGAGAAAACATGAAAAAGCAGTTTTTCATATGTCAGTGGATTTGCAGTTTATCAAATCTTGCTATGGCATCTCTTTAAGAAGACTTAACATCTCAAATCACAATGTTAAAGAAAGGTTAATGGAATCAAGCGTTAGGAGTTTAAAGGAGTTTATAGTATCTTAAAACTACGCAGTCAGTTTACTGATTCACCTTGCAGTATGTTAAAATCCTACAAAAGGATGTAGGAGTAATGGATGAATACAGAAAATCTAGAGATGAAATCAGTGAAAAACGTGATATACGTAAAATAAATAAATGTTTGAGGACATCATCCTGGCCTGCGATAAGTCGCCGTTAGCAGTAGACTTTAATAAAGTTGTAGTAATGTACAGTAGGAAATAATGACAAAAACATTTTTCTTACTCTTCTTAGAAATGACAACTAGATTCAGCTTTGAGATTAATTGACACTGATAATATATTTACAGAATCTGAACAAGTCATGGAAAGAGGTGAAATACCATGAAATTCAGGCACACATGTTGGCTAATAAGAGGGAGCAGATGATGCCATATTGAACATGGCCAGAGTGATACTGAAACACAGCATAAAGCTATTTATTCCAAAGGACAGCTATCAAAATTCTGCATTAAATTAACGTACATACCAGAAGGGGCCATTGAGTGGAGGGATTGCAGCATTGCAGCAGGGAAAACTGGCAGCAAATTCAGTAATGGTCTAAGTATGCAGAATGAGGGACAAAAGATCATTCAATTGTGAAATGACAGTATCATTTTATTTTTATTTTTGAAGATTGAAATGAGAAAAGGCCATTTTAAAACCAAGGAAGGAACTTCTGCACTTTTACATAGTAGTTACTGGAACTTATTGTAAGTTGGCAAACAGTGGGTGAGGTTAAGTAAGATGTCTGATGATAACTATAGATTTAAGAGGTATATTTTGTCCAGTTTTTTTTAAACAGTTACAAAATCTGATTCTAATCCTATTCCATGGCTGGAAAACTGTATCAAGAAGTTTGGATGAGCAACTTTTATTTAAAAGTTGAACTTACTCAAAGGATACTAGCGGGTACCTTTATCCAAGACAGCAAAAGATATCTTGACTCTTGTGACACCAAATGGACGTTGCCAATATAAAGTTATGCCATTTGTATGAAGAATGCGCCAGCCACATTTCAAAAGAGAATCAATAAGGTCATTTCGGGATTACCCAATTGTGTGGTGTACATAGACAATTTGGTGATTTTTAGTTGCACAGAAAAGAAACACTTGGAGTATCCAGCAGAACTATTTGATCAACTTTAGAAGGCAGGCTTGGTGATAAATCTGGCTAAGAGTGAGTTCACAAAAGCCCAAGTCATGTTCTTGGGCCATATCATTGTACGTAGACAGATAACCCAATGGGATATGAAAACGAAGTTTATTGGGGAGTTTCCCATACCATCGACAAAAGGGAAAATACTGCAATTCCAGGGACTGTGTGTTTTTTTTAGTGAAAATTTTTATCAAATTTTAGTACATTTGCTCCACTGACTGAAATGCAAAAGGTTTCAGTGGACGGAGGAATGTCCTAAGGTATTTGATGACCTGAAAACTGTGTTAACCACTGCCCCAGTGTTTGCCATGCCTAATTATGCAAAACCATTCAAGAGAGCTCTCAATACCATTGATGTGGGTGCTGGTGCTGAAGATGTCGAGAAGATAGAAAGACTTAGTGGGTATTTTTCCAGAAAGTTGAATATTCATCAACAGAAATATTGATGAAGACCTTGAGTTTAGCGATGGTGTTGCAACATTTCAACGTGTGTGTTGCCAGTAATGTGTCTGAGATAATTGTATAAACCAATCGTAAACCTTTAAAGTTTTTGGAATGATTTAAAGATGAAAATGCCAGACTGATTAGATGGAATTTGTTGTTAGAGCTAGTTTGAAAATATACGTGACAGGACGAGAGAATGTAATTGCCGGCGCTTTGTCATGATTGTGATGAAGGGAGACAAAGGTGTTTGGTCATGGAAGCAATGGACTGTCGTGTTGAATGTCTGCATGCTTGGAGTCAGTGCAATGTATATGTTTTGTAGTGTACTATTAACGTGAGGTTAAAAAGGCTTGAAAAGGTAGAAGGAGAGGTCAATGCCATAGTTTGATAAAAGCAAGCTAGAAATGCTGTCAGAGGTCAAGGTCCTCACATTTGTGAAAATTTAATAACTACCAAAACTTAAAAGATGTTCCTGGGAATGCAAGTTAATCTTGATGAAAATTTCATTAGCTCTGATGAAGAGCCATCTAGATTTGAAACATTAGCTTACTCTCTCTCTACATGGATGCTGCCTGACCTGCAATTTACAGCATTTTTTGTTTTCAGCACAGATTGCAGCATCTTCCGCAATTTTCTCCTACATCATGGCTAATCCACCCCCGGCTTCAACCTTTTTATGAAATTACAAATGGAAGACAGAGGTTGATGGTAGACGGTTACTTTTCAGATAGGAGGCCTGTGACCAGTGGTGTGCCACAAGGATTAGTGCTGGGTTCACTGCTTTTTGTCATTTATTTGGATGTGAACACAGGAGATATATAGTTAGTAAGTTTGTAGATGACACCAAGATTGGAGATGTAGTGGACAGCAAAGAAGGTTACCTCAGAGTACAACAGGATCTTGATCAGATGGGTAATGGGCCGATGGAGTTCCATTTAAGTTAGCGTGAGATGCTGCATTTTGGAAAGGCAAATCAGGGCAAGGCTTATATACTTAATGGTAAGATCCTAGGGAGTGTTTCTGAACAGAGACCTTGGAGTGCAGGTTCACAGTTCCTTGTAAGTAGAGTCACAGATAGATAAGATAGTGAGGAAGGTGTTTGGTATGCTTTCCTTTAGTGGTCAGAGTATTTAGAAAAGGGGGATCGTGTTGCGACTATACAGGACATTGGTTAGGCCACTTTTGGAATATTGTATGCAGTTTTGGTGCTTTTCGGTAATGCCTCGCATGCCACTCTTTTAAATGTATTTTCCAGTAGAACAAGAGTGACCACATTCCTGGTCAGAAGGAGTAATAAATGTTTTGTATTGGCCTAAGAAGCCAAGAAAGTCAAAAGGCTTGTTAAAAATATTTAAGCTGCTAAAATGTCAGTGTGAGTCGATGTAAGAGAAATAGAAATATTCTTGTCTGATACACAGAAAGAATCCCATACAAGGAGCAATCAGATAAAAGTTTGCCCAAAGTTATGTGGATGACCATTCTTTTTCGGACCATGCACATTCCCAAAGGGCATAATTGAGAAAAGGCTGAGGGTTGACCTTGAAAATATAAAGGAAATATCGGAAAAAAAATGGATTTTTAAAGTCAGCTACGTTGATGCAAGTCACCAGTTGTCAGATTATTTTACAGAAAGAAATGTTTGCTCCAAGAAATGATTAAGCCCTCATACAGGGTTGCTTTATGTTGGGGTACATTGCAAGAACATGGAAAGCCATAATTTGTTTGGATTACTTTGTAATTATGCATGTTGTGCTTTTGTAAAGAAAGAATGGGGAGTATGAAATCCATTAATTTTTCATGCTATTAAAGAATAATTATAATATGATGTAAGATGTAGATTGTGGAAAGATGATTTGATTTGTATTCTTGTGTAAAAGATATTGTTTCTTTCTCTTTTTGTCAGTTTATTTGACAACTGTGATCAAAAGTTAATGTCAAACAAATTTAGTAAACAGGTAATGGGTGTTTACATCAAATAGTAAAATTTGAAAGGTAAACAAATGATTGGTGTTTTGAATGAATCATATTGGCCTTGAAGTATTGATACTGCTGTTTTTATAGATGCTGCCTCATTTGAGTTTCTCCAGCATTTTATAATTTTTATGGATGATTTGTATTAATTGATTTCACTTTTCTTGTGCGGTGGTAATATTGGCTTAAAAGTTCCAGTTCAAGATCCACCTGCCCTTGTGGTCAAAAAATATATGTACATGTTGACTAAAAGTAATAATTATAAAGTTGGATCAACTGGAACTAGGGTAATATGAGGACTGTGAAGCAAGCTATTAAACTCTCTGTCAAGGAGAAACTCTGTTGATTTCTAATTCACCCATAAGTTTGGATCCTATTAACATGGGCGGCACGGTGGCACAGTGGTTAGCACTGCTGCCTCACAGCGCCAGAGACCCGGGTTCAATTCCCACCTCAGGCGACTGACAGTGTGTGGAGTTTGCACGTTCTCCCCGTGTATGCGTGGGTTTCCTCCGGGTGCTCCGGTTTCCTCCCACAGTCCAAAGATGTGCAGGTCAGGTGAATTGGCCATGCTAAATTGCCCGTAGTGTTAGGTAAGGGGTAAATGTAGGGGTATGGGTGGGTTGCGCTTCGGCGGGGCGGTGTGGACTTGTTGGGCCAAAGGGCCTGTTTCCACACTGTAAGTAATCTAATGTAAGTAATCTAATCTAATCTAAAAAAATGCCTGGCATATGTGCTGTTAATGAAGAACAAAGAACAAAGAAAATTTACAGCCCAGGAACAGGCCCTTCAGCCATCCAAGCCTGAGCCAATCCAAATGTACTGTCTAAACCTGTTCGTCAATTCCTAAGCATCTGTATCCCTCTGCTCCCCACCTACTCATGCAGCTGTCCAGACGCATCTTAAGTGAACCTACAGTGCCTGCCTCTACCACCTCTGCTGGCAACGCGTTCCAAATGCCCACCACTCTCTGTGTGAAGTACTTACCACGTGTACCCCCTCAAACTTTCCACCTCTCACCTTGAAAGCGTGACCTCTCGTTATTGAATCCTTCACCCTGGGAAAAAGCTTGTCTCTATCCACCCTGTCTATGCCCTTCATGATTTTGTAAACCTCAATCAGGTCTGTCCTCAATCTCTTTTTTTTCTAATGAAAATAAACCGAACCTACTCAACCTTTCTTCACAGGCAACATCCTCGTAAACCTTCTCTGCACCCTCTCCAAAACGACCACATCCTTTTGGTAATGTGGC
>NC_057710.1:39461670-39508099 GCF_004010195.1 Chiloscyllium plagiosum
TACAATGGACCTGCACTCCCAGATCTCTCTGCCCATCCACTTTTCCCAAGGCTCTTCCATTCATTGTATAATTTGCTCTAGAATTAGTCTTGCCTAAATGCATCAACTCACATTTGCCTGGATTGAAAACCATCTGCCACTTTTCCGCCCAACTCTCCAGTCTATCTATGTCTTCCTATATTCTCTGACAGTCCCTTATGCTTCATGCTACTCCACCAATCTTGGTGTCATCTGTGAACTTCCTGATATTGTGCCCTCTTCCAGATCATTTATGTATATCACAAACAACAGTGGCCCCAACACTGACCCCTGTGGAACACCACTGGTCACCTTCCACCATTTCGAGAAACTCTCTTCAACTACTACTCTCTGTCTCCTGTTGCTCAATCAGTTCTTTATCCACCTAGCTAGAACACCCTGCACACCATGTGACTTCATGTTCTCCATTAGTCTACCATGGGGAACCTTATCAAATCTCTTACTAAAGTCCATGCATATGACATCACCAGCCCTTCCTTCATCTATCAACTTGGTCACTTCCTCAAAGAACTCTATTAAGTTGGTAAGGGACAAACTCCCCCGCACCAACCATGCTGCCTATCACTGATAAGCCCATTCTTTTCTAAATATAAATAGATCCTATCCCTCAGTACCTTCTCCAGCAACTTTCCCACCACTGACGTCAGGCTTACTGGTCTGTAGTTACGCGGAATATCCCTACTACCCTTCTTGTACAGGGGGACAACATGAGCAACCCTCCAGTCCTCCAGCACCTCACCTGTGTTTAAGGATGCCACAAAGATATCTGCCAGGGCCCTAGCTATTTCCTCTCTTGCCTCCCTCAGCAACCTGGGATAGATCCTATCTGGTCCTGGGAATTTGTCCACCTTAATATCCTTTAGCCTACCCAACACATCTTTCCTACTTATGTCAATGTGATCCAGCCTAATCAAACTTCTATCTCTAATCTCAACATTCATCATGTTCCTCTCCTCAGTGAACACTGATGCAAAATCTCATTCAGAATCTCATCCATTCTCTCAGGTTCGACTCTCAGCCTTCCTTCATTATCCTTTAGTGGACCAATTCTTTCTCTAGTTACCTGCTTGCTTCTTACATAAGAATAAAATGCTTTGGGATTCTCTTTAATTCTGCTCGCTAAAGCTATTTCATGACTCCTTTTATACTGCTTAATTTCTCGTTTAAGACTTGTCCTACTCTTCCAATATTCTTCCAGGGCCCGTTCTGTTCTTAGCTGCCTAGACCTTATGTATGCTTCCCTTTTCCTCTTGGCTAGTCATACAATTTCTCCTGTCATCCACAGTTCACGGGTCTTGCCCTTCCTATCCGTTGCCTTCAAAGGTACATGCCTATCCTGCACTATCTTTAACCTACTTTTGAAAGCCTCCCACATCTCATCTGGGGACTTCCCTTCAAATAGCTGTGTCCAATCCACATTTCCATGCTCCAGCCTAATTTTGATATAATTGGCCTTGGCCCAGTTTAGTACTTTTCCCTTCGGGCCACTCTCTTCTTTATCTACGAGTATTCTAAAACTTACAGAATTGTGGTCACTTTCCCAAAAAAATCCCCCACTGCAACTTCTACCATCTGGCCTGTCTCGTTCCCCAGCACCAGGTCCAATATGGCCCCTTCCTTCGTCGGACTATTGACATACTACTCTAGAAAACTCTCCTGGATGTTTCTTACAAATTCTATCCCATCCAGACCTCCGACGTTAAGTGTATCCCAGTCAATGTTGGGAAAATTAAAATCTCCCAACACCACTACCCTATTGCCTCTACATCTTTCCATAATTTATTTATCTACTTGTTCTTCTCCCTCACGCTCACTGTTGAGAGGCCAGTAATACAGCCCCAACAATGTAACTGCACCCTTCTTATTTCTCAGCTCCACCCATAATGCCTCACTACCTAAGACCTCCATAGTGTGCTCCTTTAGCACAGCCGTGATATCGTCCTTGACCAGCAATGCAACTCCACCCCCCCTTTTACTTCCCTCCCTGTCCTGTCTGAAGCATCTATATCCTGGAACATTTAATTGCCAATCATCATGCCCTTCCTTCAACCAAGTCTCTGTGATTGCAATAATGTCATATTCCCAGTCACCAATCCAAGCCCTAAGTTCATCTGCCTTACACACTATACTCCTTGCATTAAAGTAGATGCATTTCAGGCCACCAGTTCTTTTGCGCTCATCAGCTCTCTGCCTGCTCTTCCCTTTATTAATGCTATCTTCATAATTCTTACAGTCTGCAGTCTCCCCCTCGCTGCCTATTTGTTTTCTCTTCTGGTTCCCAGCCCCCTGCCACATTAGTTTAAAACCTCCCCAACAGCAGTAGCAAAAACTCCCCCAAGGACATTGGTTCCAGTCTGGTTCAGATGTAGACCATTCATTTTGTAAAGTCCCACCTTCTCCAGAACTGGTCCCAATGTCCAACAAATCTGAACCCCTCCCTCTTACACCATCTCTCAAGCCACGTGTTCATTCTGCCTATTTTTTCATTTCTACGCTGGCTAGCAGGTGGCCCTGGTAGTAATCCCGAGATCACTACCTTTGAGGTCCTCCTCTTTAACTTCTCTCCTAGCTCCCTAAATTCTTCTTTCAGGACCTCATCTCATTTTCTACTTATATCGTTGGTGCCTCTCTGCACCAAGACAACTAGCTGTTCACCCTCCACTTTTAGAATGCTCTGTAGCCGATCAGTGACATCCCTCAACCGAGCACCTGAGAGGCAACATACCACCTGGGAGTCCCGTTTTCGGCCACAGAACCGCCTATCTACTCCCCTCACAATAGAATCTCCTATGACTATCGCCCTACGAGTCTCTTTCCCACCCTTCTGAACAGCAGTGCCTGCCACGGTGCCATGTTCCTGGCAACTGCTACCCTCCCCAGTGAGCCATCCCCCCCAACAGTATCCAAAACGGTATACCTGTTTTGGAGGGAGATGACTGCAGGGGACACCTTCCTACTCTTTTTCTGTCTTTTGGTCACCCATTCACTGTCTCCCTCAGCAATTCTAACCTGTGGTGTGATCAGTTCACTGAACGTGCTGTCCACGACCTCTTCAGCATCGCGGATGCTCCAAAGTAAGTCCATCCACAGCTCCAGAGCCTTCATGCAGTCAAACAAGAGCTGTAGCTGGACACACTTCTGCAAGTGTAAGAGTCAGGAACGTCAGACACGTTCCTAAGCTCCCACATCAAGCAAGAGGCACATGCCATGGGTCTGAGGTCCCCTGTCATTGTAAGCTTAGCTGTGTATGAACTATCTAAAACCAAATAATGCATTTAAATATATGAAAAAGAAAGATAAAGAATAAATAAAAAAAGCCTTACCTTACAGAGTCTCTTTCTTCTGGTTAGAGGAGAGGGGGCGGGACTGAGATACTACACGTGTAGTATCTCAGGTTTAGCCACTGCCCAAATATAAATTAAGCCCTTACCTTCCCGGCAGCCCTCGCTTCACTCCACCTTCTCTTCTTGCCGCTCTGTCAAAATGGAGGCCTGACTCCCGAGGTAAGTCCCTTTTTAAGTGGGAAAACTTACCCTTCCTGATAGCCCTCGCTTCACTCCACCTTCTGTCGCGGCTTTGTCAAAATGTAATACGAGAGAGTTGCAGAGATCTGGTTATTACACTCCTCAATGAAGTGACCGTCTTCCAGTCTGGTGGCGGGGATTATAGCTAACATACAAGAAGAGAATAATGTTTGGCGGAGGCTGGATTACAGGAGTTCCTCAGTATGTTATGTTTGGTCCATTTAATCTTTATCTGCTTCAATGATCTTCATTCCATCAGCAAGAGAGAAATATGGATGTTTCTGCGAATTCTGCAATGTTCTACATTTCAAAATTTGCTGGCAATAAAGCAAGCAATACCAACAGACAGCAGAGCCTTGATAAAATCTTAGACTATCAGGTGGCAGGCGACATTAGCATTAATTAAAACAGGTAGTAACCATTTCAGAGAATAATTACTTTATGTTGCACAATGGACTAATTTGATACCAGAATATTGCAGACAACAAATTTATTATATTGATCAATTATTGGTCACGGTTAACTGTATCATATGCCAAATGAAGTAACTTCTTTGGTTTAATGGATTAGTTAGTTCTCTATAAAATCTGTTCTTGGTTATACTTCAGAACGTCAGAAGTCACACAACATCAGGATATATCCAACATATTTATTGAAAATCACAAACTTTCGGAGCGCTGCTCCTTCGTCATGTGAAATCACTGTAGGTGTCATGCAACTTCAGATTTTTCCCAGCAATTTTCTTTCACCTCACTGGGATACCATAATTATAGCTCAGATCAATGAATTTCGCATAGACTGGGGACCAAATGTGGAACAACATTGAAATAGTAATTTTTCACAACATTAGGGCATCCGAAATCACGTGGCCTATCCAGTGGATTGTTTGAGCTGTCTTTGCTGCTGAATTTTAGGATATCTGATGACCATTTTGAAAACGGCATGTTCCATTTGATAGTGGTAAAGATAAAGTTACCATAGTCCCGGAGCATCATAGGATTGCACTTCATTGCAGGGAGACAATTGTGCTGAGTATATGCCTGAGAGTCACCATGCCTCAGACAAGAATGAGATTGAGAGGGGTAAGGCCTTCATGGTGATCTTAACCAGTGCAGGAATTGAACCTATACTGATGGCATCACTCTGCGTTGCAAGCCGACCATCCAGCTAAGTGGTTGGAGGGGCATGACCACAATCTGTATATATAAAATGTTGATTTGAGGGATATTTATTGGCCAAGACATGGGGAATGATCTTTTCTTTTTTAATAATAGTGTCATGAAATCTTTTTTATCAACCTGAGAGAATAGACAGGGCCTTGGTTTAGATATATCACTTGAAACACATTTCCCCACAGGCCAATATTCCTTTAGTATTGCACTGGAGTATAAGCTTAGATTATGTGTTAAGGTTTCCAGAATCTAACTTGAACCTACATGTAACTCAACTGAACCATAGATGAAATCAATGAGATCTTAGTGTAACTAGGACCAAATTGCTCACTCACTAAATTGAACTACTATGCCTCAGGATTCTGAATTATGACATTGTTATTTCACTGGCATGATTTTGCAGGGATATTGTGAGTCAATTTAGTTTCAAAAGTTAATCATTTTTAATATTAACTTTAATTTAACTTTGGTAACTGTTGATCATAAAAGTTTCTTTGAAGTATGTTGGTAGAGTCATAACTTGGAGAGATTAAGGTGCACAATGACGTATTTTGCTGTTGCCGGAATCAATGTAGGAACTCACTGCCGTCTTTTTCAATGAATTTGGGCAAAAGAACTGTGCAATATGTTCTCTGTGATGGCATTATCTTTTTTGATTGATAGTTATAGCTGGGGTTTGGTGGGAGGGTGATGGTAATGTGAGTAATGTTGATAAGATCTCAAATTGCTGGAAATAGACTGAGGACCTCAGAATGAGGACAATAAAGATGATGATTCATTCCATCCAATTTCTCTTGTTCACAACTATTGTCAGATTTTGATCAGATGCAAAAGAGTCAAGGACCAAATTTAAGGCAAACAGATATTTAAGAAAATATGAAATATATTTGTTAGCTCCTTGATAAATACTGCAACCAAAAAGGCATATCTCCGCAGTGGGTAGCATTCTGTTTCATCATGTTTAAGACCATAAGAAATATTAGTGAAAGTAAGGCCATTCAGCCCATCGAGTCCACTCAGCCATTCATTCATGGCTGATGGGCATTTCAATGCCACTTACCTGCACTCTCCCCATATCCCTTAATTCCTTGGTGCTGTGAAGTAGCAGTGCTAAACACTGAGCTGCCCCAAAGGAATGACTTATCAAGAATGGTTGAACAGATTAGGCATTTATTCATTAGCGTAAAATAATTAAATATTCGTATTGAAATATTCGAGATTTAGAGAGGGCTTTACAGGGTAGATTCACAATCTTCAGACTTGGAGCTGCCAATGGAAGTATCGCTGAGATCTGCGTGCAGCTAATGATCATTATATTTGTGAACAGAGGGGATGTTTAAGACAGTAGTTTGGCTACTGATCAAGTGTACTGCATTTCCTTGCTGGGGCCAAGTTCATTGTGGATTTTTAAGTTTCATTTATCTGGGCAAATGAAGAGTATTCCATAAATTCTGACATAGCCTTGAACTAGTAGAGAGATTTTGGGAGTAGGGGGTTGGTTTGGGTGGTAAGCCATGAGTGAGGAGGCTTCAACTGGGGACCTAGTTACAGAATAAGGGGACATGAATTTAAAACTGAAATGTGTCAACTCTTAGAGAATAGAGAATGAGAGTAGTGAATGCCTGGAATTCCCTACCCCAGAGAGTTATGGAGGCTAAATCTTTGAAAGAATTTGAAGAGGAGGTGGATACTTTTTTTTGAAATATTGTGAAGTTGAGGGATATGACAATCTGACATGAAAGAGGAGTTGAAGCATCGGACAAATCAGACACAATCTTACAGAATGGCAGAACATGTTTGAGGAGCTGCTCCTATTTCATATGTTGTTATGGGAGACATTTGAACTTGACATTTTAGTATGACAAGGTCCAACATGCCATCCCACATCACAGTATTAGCCAGGATACCACAGAAACCTACCCTGCTTTTTGAATTGTATCATGGGATGTTTTGCATCCACCTGGGGAGGGTGGGGTCAGATGGGCCTTGGTTCACTATTTGACTCAATAGTCAGCAACTCTGTTAGTGTAACATTCCTGCAGTGCTGTCAGCCAAGGTCATTTGCTGAAGACCCTGGAGTAATCTTTTAATTCACAACCTTCAGACTTGGAGCTATGTTATTGCCAATGGAAGTATCACTGAGCTCGGAGTGCAGCTAATTGTCACCATATTTGTGGACAGAGGGGATGTTTAAGACAGTAGTTTGGCTACTGATCAAGTGTACTGCATTTCCTTGCTGGGGCCAAGCCCATTGTGGATTTTTAAGTTCCATTTATCTGGGCAAATGAAGAGTATTCCATCAATTCTGACATAGCCTTGAACTGGTAGAGAGATTTTGGGGGGAGGGGGCATGGATGTGTGTTGGGGGTCGGTTTGGGTGGTAAGCCAAGAACCACAAAATGCTTAACCTGACTTGCTTCCATAACCACATGTTTATTTGACTGGATCAGTTGAGCTATTTATTAATGACAACCCCAAGAATGATGATAATGAGGTAGTTGTCTGTTAGATTACACCTTGAATGTTCATTCACTTTTGCTGAGAAAGTCACAAACCGAATGCTGCAGTTTTTGTTTAATGCAGTCGGAAGAGAAATCAGTGTTCTAGCTGATCTCTGAGACGCCATGTTTTGTGGCAGCTCAGCTTTTGGCTAAGTGCCCCTCTGATGCTCCTTTAGAACTTCACAACTCCAGACACGACAATTCAAACATTGGCTTCTTTGTGATTCCTGTTCAGTGGCATAAGACATCAGAAAACAGCCTTAGCCCACTATTAAAGTTTAAAACTGCAACTAGAACTCAAACTGTATCAGGGTTAACTGCCTTTCACTGAGAGGATTACTGTAGAATTACAGAATGATTGATCTCTAAGGACCAACAAGTTACGTAAGACACAATACTAACACTGTCTCTTGTTGTTTTCCAAACATCAAGAAGTCTCGGTTCTGAGAAGAGTCCTATTGGACTCAAAACGTTAATTTTGTTTCTCTCTTCACAATTGTTTCTTTCTACAGCATTCTCTGTATTTATTCCTTCCTTTTGGCAATGCACTGATTGAGTTGACAGCAACAAATTCAATACAAAGAATCTTACTGAGCTCCAGGTTAGTGCAATACACACAGCATCTGCCAGGTTGGAATACAAGTTAACTACCTTTAATCCCAAAGTATTGCTTAATTCTAGGAAACTCTATGAATGACCTATCCTTTACTGGAATAATTGAAGATGTCATATATCCAGTTTTTCAACAAAGTAAGATCACCTGTATTATGATCTTATTCTTTCTAACTGTTAAAGATCTTAAATTGACATGACTCCGATGTTTTAAGCATAATAAACTTCTAGCTTGTTTTAATTCCATTCACCTCAAGGTTGCTTATCTGTTTCCCAATTTAATTTGCCACAACTAAAATTTTAATTCTTAAACTGGAATTTATATTCAAAAGCAGATCAGCCAAGAACTAGATATTCACAAGAGCACTGACTGATTCATTATCTGAAAAATTGTAAATGGAACCGAACACGGTCCAGTGATCACAGAACCTTTCCCCTTATGGAAGCAACCTGGAAGGTTATCGGTGAAGCAGAAAGCTAGTTAGGCCTAGGTCTGAAAAACTCCTCAAATGATGAATTAAGACTGAGAGAATTTGTCTCAAACAACTGCAACTCTCTTTGCTTGTGGTATATGAGTTCAGCAAGAGAAGGATCTTCCCACCGATTCCTTTTACTAGTAATCCTTGATGGTGTGATGTCAGATCAATCACTCCATTAAACTTATTGAGTCTGCTGTGCCATTCAGTGAGATCATGGCTGATCTGATAATCCTCAACACCACTTTCCTGCCATTTCCTCGGAACACTTGATTCCCAATTTCATTAAAATTCTGTCTATTCGATCTCAAGTTTAACCATACTTAATGACCTAAACTCCACAGCCCTGGATTGTAAAGAATTCTACAGTTCCTGCAGTTTCACTACCCTCACAGAAAAGAAATTCCCTCTGATCTCTGCCTTAACTGTAAGACCACTTACTCTGAGATTTGCCCTATGGTCCTTAACTCTCCCACAAAGAGAAACAATCCTCCATATTTACCATGGAACAGGAGATTCGACGTTTCGGGCACAGGCCCTTCTTCAGGAATGGCAGAGAGCTTCTTCAAGGAAGGCATCCTTGTAAGAGGATTCGCAGTAGGTTGAAATCTTCGAGGAGAAAGTGAGGTCTGCAGATGCTGGAGATCAAAGTTGAAACTTTATTGCTGGAACAGCACAGCAGGTCAGGCAGCATCCAGGGAACAGGAGATTCGACGTTTCCCGAAACGTCGAATCTCCTGTTCCCTGGATGCTGCCTGACCTGCTGTGCTGTTCCAGCAATAAAGTTTCAACTTTGATCTCCAGCATCTGCAGACCTCACTTTCTCCTCCATATTTACCATGTCAAGCTCCCCTAAGAATCTTATGCTTCTGGATGGAAGTGTTAGTATATATTTTAAGGTGCTGTCTAAGGTCCTTTGGTCAATTTCTTCAGTGCATCTTGTAGATAGTACACTGCTGTAACTTAGTATTGGTAATGGAAGGAGTGGATGCTTATGGATGTGGCAGTCAAGTGGGCTGCTTTGTTGTGGATTGGTGTGAAGCTTTTTGGAGTTTCACCCATCCAGTCAAGTGGGGAGTATTCCATTACATGCTTTACTTGAACCTGTTGGATGGTGGACAGGCTTTGCAGAATCAAGAGGTGAGTTACTTGTCACGGTATCCCTAGCCTCTGACTTGCTCTTGTAGCCACTGTGTTAACATGGTGAGTGCAGTTGTGTTTCCAGTCAATAGTAACCCCAAACCTATTGATGTTGGAGGATTCAGTAATGATAACCCCTTTGAATGTCAAGATTAAGATTGTTTTTTATTGGCAACAATATTTCCTGGCATTTGTATGGCGCAAATGTTATTTGTCGCTTGTTGGCCCAAGCCTGGATATTGTCCAGGAGCTTGTTGAATTTGAACATGGACAGCTTAAGTATCTGAGGATCACGAACATTATGCAATCATTGGCAAAGATCTCCAGTTCTGACCTTATGATGGAAGGAAGTTCATTGATTGAATTTTAGATTAGATTACAGTGTGGAAACAGGCCCTTCGGCCCAACAAGTCCACACCGACCCGCCGAAGCGAAACCCACCCCATACCCCTACATTTACCCCTTACCTAACACTACGGGTAATTTAGTATGGCCAATTCACCTGACCCTGCACATCTTTGGACTGTGGGAGGAAACCGGAGCACCCGGAGGAAACCCACACACACACGGGGAGAACGTGCAAACTCCACACAGTCAGTCGCCTGAGGCGGGAATTGAACCCGGGTCTCTGGCGCTGTGAGGCAGCAGTGCTAACCACTGTGCCACCGTGCCGCCCACGGGTGAAGCAGCTGTAGATGGTTGGGCCTAGGACACTACCCTGAGGAACTCCTGCCGTGATGACTGACCTCCACAACCATCTTCCTTTGTGGTAGGTATGACTCTAACCAGTGGAGTTTATCCCCGATACTCATTAATTCTACTTTTGCTAGGGCTCCTTGATGCCACATTCGGTAAAATGCAGCCTTGATGTGAAGGGCTGTTACTTTCATCTCATCTTTGGAATTCAGCTCTTTTGTCCATGTTTGAACCAAGGCTGTAATGAAGTCAGGAGCTGAGTGACTCTGGTGGAACCCAAACTGGGTGTCATTGAGCAGGTTATTGCTGAGCAGCTGCTGCTTGATAGTACTATTGATGACACCTCCCATCACTTTACTAATGATCGAGAATAGACTAATGGAGCGGTATATGGTAATTAGTTCCCATATAACACTATTTCATGCATCTCAGTCATTCAATGCTTAAAAAAAATTCTCTGGCCATTATCACATTACACGCAGTGGGAGCTTGCTGTGTTCAGATTTGGATGGTGTTTCCTACATTACAACAATGACTGCACTTTAAAATTAGTCTGTCGGCTGCGAAGTGCGATGCAATACTTGGATATCATGAAAAGCACAATAAAATATGAGTTTTAAAAAATTTAAATAGTTGGTTTAACTCCACAGTGTTGCAAGTACACTCTGTATGAGTGCCTCTATCAATCACCTTGACAACCACCTGATGAAGGAGCAGCGCTTCGAAAGCTAGTGCTTCCAAATAAACCTGTTGGAGTATAACCTGGTGCTGTTTGATGTTTTACTTTGTACATACCAGTCCAACATCGGCACCTCCAAATCATGATCTTGAAAAGCAGCAGTGTAACATACACTAGTTTACAAGCAATGTCCCTCTCTATCAAGACTAATGCACCTGGCATCTAAAACTGTGGCTGCTTGACACAATTACAGTGTTAGCAGGCATTATTTGTGATACCCTAAGATTTACGTTTCAGCTTTTTGTCCATGTTTTTAGAGCAAAGCTATAAAGAGATCTGAAACACTCTGCCCCTGTGCTGCCTGAACTGAATATCATGATGTTAAGGAAATGCAGCTTCAGAGTATTGTTCGCAACTCTTTCCTTTCATACTTTGGACATATCTGAGATTCCCGAAAAATGCATCTGCCAGTCTTGACTTTACCAAGTGGTGGGAAAACCCAACAGATCTGATTTTACAATAACTTAAGATGATAAGACGTAGGAACAGAAATTAGCCATTCATCCCAAATTGTCTGTTCCACCATTCAATGAGATCACAACTGATCTGATAATCTTTAAATCCACTGTCCTGCCTAGTTCAAAACCAATGATTCCCTTAATGATTAGAAATCTGTCTTTCACAGCCTAGAATATACTTAAGGACAGCTCTCTGCAGTAAAGAATTGGCTATCTTCTGAGAGAAGAAATTCTCCTTTTCTCGACAACGTTCCCCAGAGGAGACTGGTAAGCAAGGTTAGATCTCATGGAATACAGGGAGAACTCGCCATTTGGATACAGAACTGGCTCAAAGGTAGAAGACAGAGGGTGGTGGTGGAGGATTGTTTTTCAGACTGGAGGCCTGTGACCAGTGGAGTGCCACAAGGATCGGTGGTGGATCCTCTACTTTTCATCATTTATATAAGTGATTTGGATGTGAGCATAAGAGGTGTAGTTAGTAAGTTTGCTGATGACACCAAAGTTGGTAGTGTAGTGGACAGCGGAGAAGGTTACCTCAAATTACAACGGGATCTTGATCAGTTGGGCCAGTGGGCTGAGAAGTGGCAGATGGAGTTTAATTTCGATAAATGTGAGGAGTTGCATTTTGGGAAAGCAAATGTTAGCAAGACTTATACACTTAATGGTAAGGTCCTAGGGAGTGTTGCTGAACAAAGAGACCATGGAGTGCAGCTTCATAGCTCCTTGAAAGTGGAGTCGCAGGTAGATAGGATAGTGAAGAAGGCGTTTGGTATGCTTTCCTTTATCGGTCAAGAGTGTTGAGTACAGGAGTTGGGAGGTCATGTTGCGGCTGTACAGAACATTGGTTAGGCCACTGTTGGAATATTACATGCAATTCTGGTCTCCTTCCTATCGGAAAGATATTGTGAAACTTGAAGGGGTTCAGAAAAAGATTTACAAGGATGTTGCCAGGGTTGGAGGATTTGAGCTACAGGGAGAGGCTGGAGAGGCTGAACAGGCTGAGGCTGTTTTCCTTGAAGTGTTGGAGGCTGAGTGGTGACCTTATAAAGATTCATAAAATCATGAGGGCCATGGATAGGATAAATAGACAAAGTCTTTTCCGTGTGGTGAAGGGTTTATGCCCAAAACGCCGATTCTTTTGCTCCTCGGATGCTGCCTGACCTGCTGTGCTTTTCCACTACACTCTCGACATTGTTACAACTGCCAACCATCTCCACAATACATTTTTACTTTGCCATGTCAAAAATGTAGGGTTTTTGTTTGTTTTGTTTTCTTGGAAGCATGACAAAAATTTGGTTGGTGATATGGTGTAGTCTAATAATCAAGTCTAGCTGTGACCAGACATGTACAGTGTTAATTGAAAAGGACAGTTGTAAGGACAAAGGGCATGTTAGTAGAATGGAAGAAAGCCATTCTTGAGGCACAGAGACTGAAATTTGGCCAATATTGTTGTTTGTTTTATTAGTCTAAAATTGATATATAATAGCAATGGTGACACATTTCAAAGAAGAATGCAAACAAAGTATATTCCACTCAGTGAAAGAATTGCCTGCCCTTCAGTGAGTGCATATAATTGGTAAGTGATTTTCAACAACAAAAAGTGTGAGCTATTCTATTTTAGTCAAAAAAAACCTCTGAGGTCACATTGTGTTGAAGATACAAACCTCTCCAGACTGTAGGTAATCTAATCTAAATGGTGGCGAAAACAAGAAGGTTCTCAGAGTACAACACGCAAATCATTGAAAATAGCAACAAAGGTTAATAAGGCCATTTTTTACAAAAAGCTAGCTGAGGACTAGTTTTTATTTTGAGATGGATAATATTGAAATAGAAAAATTAGACTAAATTAGAGTTGAATCTTGGCTGCACCTCACTTGGATTGCTGACCATATTATTAAAATGATAATGATATACCGAATGAGTTGCAATAAAGATGTACAAGGGTTATGCAGAAAATGGAAGGTCGTATCAGTCAGGCAAGAATTAATATACTGTGTTTTTATTTTGAAAAGATAAATCTAAAGCAAGACATTTATGGTTACAAAAGGCTTTGAGAGAATGGACGTAGTCATAGAGGTCTACAGCTGTGAATAAGGCCCATTGGCCCGTAAAGTCTGTGCTGGACAAAAACAACCACTTAACTATTCTAATCCCACCTTCCAGCACTTGGCCCATACCACTTTTAAAGAACTCAGGAAGCCTAAGGGGAAAGGATTTGAGTTAGGGCCATTTATTATCGAACACAATTAGAGCCACTGCTTGTGGTTAGCTAGTCTCAAGGCGATTAATGTGGTGCTGGAAAAAGGACAGCAGGTCAGGCAGCATCTGAGGAGCAAGAGAATCGATGCTTCAGGCTTAACCCTTCATCAGGACTGGGGAGGGTGAAGGGGGCTGAGAAATAAATAGGGGGAAGTGGTGGGGCTAGGGTAAAGGTAGTTGGGATGGCAATAGATGGATGAAGATAGGCGATGATTGTGATAGGCCAGTGAGAAGTGTGGAGCAGGCAGTTGGGAAGGACGATGCATAGGTTAGGTCAAGAGGACAGAGCCAAGTCGGAGGGTCGGATGGGGTAGGGGTAGGGGGAGGGGAGATTTGCAAACTGGTGAATTCAGTGTTGAGGCTGTGTGGTTGTCGGCTCCTGAGGTTTAAGATGAGGTGTTCCTCCTCCAGTTTGTGGGTGGTCTTGTTTAGGCGGTAGAGGAGGCCCAGAATGGACATGTCATCGGGGAGTGGGAGGGGGTGTTGACATGCATGGCCACAGGAAGGTGGGGTTTGCTGGTGTGCATGGACCAGAGATGTTCCCTGAACCATTCTGTGAGTTTGTGCTTGGTTTCTCCAATGTAGAGGAGACCACATTGAGAGCAATGGATACAGTAAATGAGGTTCAAGGATATGCAAGTAAATCTCTTCTGCATTTGGAATGATCTTTGTGACATTGCTCCTCTCAGGACGGCAGGGGAAGGTGCCAGATGTGGAGAGGGTGTTGGTGGGGAGTGTGGACCAAACAAGGGAGTCTCAGAGGGAACAGTCCTTCGAATGCAGATAGGTTTAGGGAGGGAAATATATGTTTTGTGATGGGGTGTGACTGTAGGTGGTGAGTTGGCGGGTGATGATACACAAGATTTGGGGATTAGTGGAGTGCAATGTGAGGGCCTGAGGGATTCTTTCCTTGTTGAAGTTGGAGAGGTGGAGGTGCAGGATGTGGAGGAGATGTGATTTAGGGCATTGTTGATAACAGGGATGGGGAAATTATGGAAGTAGGAGGACATCTGGGATGTCCTGGAATGGAATTGCTCATCTTGGGAGCAGATACAGTGAAGGCGGAGGAATTCGGAGTAAGAAATTGCATTTTTACAGGAGTCGGGGTGGGAGGAGGTGCAGTCTGTGTTATAATATTTTTTGATCCATCTGATCAAATGTTATTACACATCTCTGGAAGAGGTGAGACTTGAATCAAGGCTTTCTGGCTCAAAGGCAAGGTCTTTAACCACTGTTGCACAAAAACCCTTGAATCTGCTTTCTTTTTTTTCTTTTTAGCTCTTGGGTCTGCTTTGTATGTTTTAATAATTTGAAATGCTGTTACGCTCAACTGAGTGACCAGTGTCTGCTTTTTAAAGAGCTCAGGTGATGAATTCCAGCAAGATAGGCCATTGTCTGTGACCAAGAGAACTCATACTCATTGAGCTAGTTAGGGGGATTAATTAGTGATTTCACCATGGACTTTGTAGGGGTTATTACACCTTCCATGCCTTGACATACAAGTGGGAATCTAAATATTTCTGAAATGTCATGAGGGTTACAGACCCTTACAGACATTGAGTTCCCAATTTTCACGATCTTCTGGGGGGGGCAAAAGAAAATCCTCTCATCCCTTTCTAAATCTTTTTGCCCCTACCCTAAATCTGTAACCCATGTCTCTTGATCTCTCCACCAATGGGAAAAGCTTCTTCCCATCTGTGCTCCTCATAATCTTATACATCTCAGTCATGCTCCCCTCCCATACTCTTTGGAAAACAACCTTACCCTATCCAACCTCTCTTCATAACTAAAACTCACAAGTCAGACAACATCCTAGTAAATTTTCTCTAAAACTCTCCAGTGCTATTACATCCCTCCTACAAGGTTGATTCCATAACTGCACACAGAACTCTATATTTATGGCCTAACCAAGCTTTTATACAGTTGCAACAAAACCTCCCTGCTCTTAAGATCTATGCCATGGCTAATAAAGGCAGGTATCCCATATGCAGCCTTAACCATGTGTTAACTAAGTGTTTTTTCCACTTTTGTGAAAGAGCAAGAATATATAAGGTAGTCACCAAGAAATCAATTAAAAAATTCAAAAGACACATCTTTACCTGAGAGTGGTGAGAACATGGAACTTATTACAAGAGAGAGATTGAGGCAGATTGCGTCATATGCATTTCAGAGAAGACCAGATAAACGTGTGAGAAAGAAGGAAATGTATGTTAGCTGTGGAACAATAGGGATGAGGCTTGAGTAGAAAGTAAATGTTGCCATGGAGGAGCCTGTTTTGTGCTGCATTGTATGTAACATTTGAAATTCCATGAAAATATGTAAAGTATAAAAATCCACAATGATTTCAAAATAGCCGGTATGCTCATACACATTGCATTGTTTCACTATGAAGTATTGAAAAAGGAGAAAGGAATTAATTTTCTTTTTGTTTGAGTGAAAGCAAGCCTAACCCTTTTGTGAACTGGATACAATTATGGACTAATATGAGCTGTCCAAAGGTAGCAGTTGTAGTATCAATTCTTTCTCAGGGTCATTCCGAGAGATTGCATCTTATTTCAAGAAGAAAACCACACAAAACTCAAGCTGTGTCGCAAATAACCTATTACTCCCACATCACTTCTTTGTACCCTGGCGTTCAATTGTACCACGTGTTCTGAGAACTTCCTTTTGTCAACTGAAGTATTTTAAACTTTTGAATAACATCTGTTATGTATACCTCAAATGGGGATAAAAAAAATGAAAAGAAATCAGAACTCAGTAGGAGAAGATTGAAGCAATCTATCAAATTTTATTTTTGTTTTTGGAATTCAGTAACCTGGCACCAGAAGAATATATAAACTGTGTATCATCCAGGAGACATAGAAGAGGATATATAAATAAAATTATTTCCATGCTAAATTGTTGGTATTCACATTTTTGTATTCTGAATTGCAATTAAAGCTGGCACATGGCACTTCTATATCTCAAGACATGAATCAATTGACTATCCCTGAAATATGATTAAACAGGAAGACATATTTTTAGAAGTTTTTTTTATATTCTAAGCTAACCATGTTGTTCCAGATTCAAAGAATTTGGGGAAAGTGGGATTGTTCACTTTCAAGAACAGTGAACAAAAGAGGTGATGGCTGGGAATATATTTCGAGCTATTCTCTCATACTTCCCAACATTAGACATACTGGGTAGACAGTATTTCAGTGCTTGCTGAGTAATCAGTATTGTTGTACATAAATAAGATGCTTAAAATCAAAGATGTAGTCTGTAGGATTCCCTCATGTTTTTTTTTATTGTTGCATTGATTGGTTTTGGCACCAAGAATATCTTGTAACTCTAACAGATGCTTGTTTTAATTATGGCTAGTGTATACTGCCTGAAAAGGTGATGAAAACAGATTAAATAATAACTTTTTTTGAAAGGGAATAGGGTAAATACTTAATTGTCCAGATTTTGCAAGGCTACTGTGATAGGACAGGCATGTGCACGATAAGCCAAACGACAGCTTGTGCTATGAAGGGCTGTGATACCTTTAGCTGTAATGTGGAGTTTAGTCAAATATATAGATGTCTCACAATGGTATTGTATTCAAGGTTTGTGTAAAGATTTGTAGCTCAGGTGCCAGTTGTCATAGTTGTGGGTATGTTCGCTGAGCTGGGAAGTTGATTTGCAGACGTTTCGTCCCCTGTCTAGGTGACATTGTCAGTGCTTTGGAGCCTCTTGTGAAGTGCTGCTGTACTGTCTCTTCTCGAACTTATTTGGTTCCGTTCCTGCTGCTTCTGGTTGCTGGTTCTGCTTGTTTGTTTTAGTGGCTGATATATTAGGTCTAGGTCTACGTGTTTGTTGATGGAGTCTGTGGATGAATGCCGTGCTTCTCGAAATTCTCTGGCAGTCCTCTGTTTAGCTTGTCCTATGATTGTTGTGTTGTCCCAGTTGAATTTATGGTCTTTGTCATCTGTGTGCGTGGTTACTAGGGACAGCTGGTTATGGCATTTAGTGGCGGGTTTGTGTTGGTGGATACAGATTGCTAGTTGTATGCCTACTGTCCTATACAGTGTTTCATGCAATCTTTGCATGGAATCTTGCAAATTATGTTTGTCTTGCACATGATAGGTATAGGATCTTTTGTCCTGGTGAATCGTTGTCTGAGCGTGGCTGTCGGTTTATGGGGTGCGTGGATGACACTTTTGCTATCATTGAGAGAACAGAAATCAAGAACACCCTTCGGATTATCGACACCATGCTCACAGGGATCGCGTTTGTGAGAGAGGAGGAAACCCATAATCAACTCCCATTCCTGGATGTGATGGTAGAAAGAACACAGAATGGTGAATGCACCACAAAAGCGTACAGGAAAGCTACACACACCAATTAGTCCTGCACTACAACAACAACCACCTGAGCATACACAAGAGAAGCTGCATTTGGACCATGTTCAAAAGGGCTACAACACACTGCAGCACTCTCGACCGATGAAGGGAAGAAGAAGAACACCTCTACAGTATATTTGCCAAGAACGGATATCCCCGCAATGTCATCTGCAGATGCCTAACAGACCAACAGTGTGTCGAGGACTTGCCACGACCTGACTCACGAGCAACACTACCTTACATAAAAAATGCCTCGGAACCGATAGCCAGACTTTTCTGACCACTGGGATTAATGACAGCCCATAAACCGACAGACCCTCTACCCATCATGTGCAAAACAAACATAATTTACAAGTTTCCAAGCAAAGACTGCACGAAACACTATATCAGGCAAACAGGCAGACAACTAGAAATCTGCATCCATGAACACCAACTAGCCACTAAATGCGATGACCAACTGTCCTGAGCAGCCACGCTCACAGATGACAAGAACCACAAATTCGACTGGGACAACACAATAATAATCATAGGACAAGTCAAACAGAGGACAGCCAGAGAATTTCTAGAAGCATGGCACTCATCGACAGACTCCATCAATAAGCACATAGACCTAGATGCAGTATACCAGCCACTACAACGAACACCCAGAACCGGTAACTGGAATGAACAGAACTAAATAAATTCCAGCAGAGACAGTACAGCAACATTTATAGAAGGATCCACTGCACTGACATTTTGTCAGTGATTGTCATCATCACTAATGTCTTCTAAGAAAGAAATCTGACATCCTTACTAGGCCTGGTTACATGTGACTCCAAATCCACAATAGTTTGGTTGACTCTAAACAGCTCTTTGAAATGACCTAGCAGGCCACTCAGTTAAAGGGCAATTGGGATTGAAAACAAAGCCTACATCACACGAAAAAGAAATATCGGGTTGGAATTAAATTTTGAAATGAGTTGTAGGGTTATGCATTATGGCTGATCCAGTTATTTGGTCTTTTGTGGAATGGAATTGACAACTCAATCATGCTTTCTTCTTTCAGCTAGTTTTGAGGAAAATATAACAATATTCTTTTGGATAAAGTTAACAATCACACAACACCAGGTTATAGTCCAACAGGTTTAATTGGAAGCACACTAGCCTTCGGAGCGACGCTGTTTCATCACTTTATACACTCCAGTCCAACACCGACATCTCCAAATAATTCTTTTGGTTAGTTTGCTATAACATATTGCTTATTCTGGTTAAAATCTGCTGTCTCACTGTTTTGTTACAATGTTTTCGATTGATATTGTTCAGAAATGCATAAATACTTTCTCTCTTTGTTTGCACGAATGAAGGCTTTTATGTTGTCAGTGTCCTGTATAAATTACAATGGGGCTTCCTGTGGTAAAAACAGACATGAACATGTTTCTCTTGTGATTGCCACTAGAGGGAAGTTGGTAGCAACCAGATAGTAGCTCTTGCTTTGAGTCCCATGACCCCGGGATAAATGCTATTCCACAAACAGGAATCAGGATGTCAATGAATTGAAAATGATCAAGCCTTTCTTCCTGCTGTCCATGCTGACTGCATGTATTTGTGACGCAAGGTTAACCACTGAGTTTGGGTTTGATCAGAAAATAGTCTGTGTAATGCTAATTTAAAAAGTAACCTAACGCTTCCAGTAAAAAATCTGTTTTTGAAAGCAAATAAATTACATAATCATCCAGGAGATAGCTGTTGAGATTTTATAGTAACTGCTGTACAGTGTAAATTTATTGAAGCTGTGAAAGGCAAAATGCTTATGAATTATAAATACATTTTAGAGATCTAAGTTTTGCTGTAGACTCCAGGTTGACTTTGCAGTGTCCACATATCTACTTCCAAACATATATCTTTTACTTGGGCATACTCCTGGGTTGCAGCAATGTAATCTTGCTTTCATTACACAATACAAATTGTTAGCAAGCTATTGAATAACAACTTTAATGTTTTAAGAATTTTACGATATGAGTTGAATGAATAAACTTCAAAGAATCATCTTTTTTAACATGTGGTCCCACTTTGAATATTATTTAGCAAAGCAAAGTAAAATGTGACATATATTCAGAAAAATGCTCGCAATACGTTGGATGTGAAGATTATCTGGAAATGGGGTTGGAACCTACAGGATCAAGGATAAACTAACTTAAGGCTGAATGCAATGAACTGTTTGACTAATTGCACTAGTTAAATAGCAGAACGAACAAGTTTACATTAAAATCAACTTTTTGTGTATATGAATGCTTTGATCAGAGTGCAAATTTGGTGATCAAGTTTGATTCTGATGCTGATCCGTTGGTATACATTGAGCTGATCTCTTGTTCCAGCCCTCAGTGATCCACGTTTTGCTTAATTGTCATCATTTGTATGCCACCATTTGCTAATCAGGCATTTGTTCTTGTCTTTTCATACTGTGACTTGCACTGAAAACTGGCAGTTTTAATTCAGAATTTATAATCTGTCCTGAAACATGTTACTTACTCATTCTGGTTTGAATCATAAGGTTAAACATTGGATTGAACTTTCAAACCAAATTTAACAGACAAGGCCAGTACAGAATAAAACTCTGTGGCAGTACTGAAAGCAGTTGAGGACTCCTGGGTACCAGCAACTCAAGTAAATGGTGGAGTCTGGTTTCCCTCATCTGAAATGTATTCACAATCAGATGTAAAAGAGTAGAGGCTAAAGAAATTGTGTGACATCTGTTTGAAATATGATAAATGCAAGAAGCTTTTGCAAGTCCTTGATAAACTGCTATTTTGTATATCTGGCAGTCTGCAAAATGGAACAAATCTTTAAGTGTCAAAAAGCTGATGTAACACTGAAAAAAATCTAATTGCTTAAAATAGTAGACATAGACCTAGTGAAGGAGAAAGAGAGAACTGCAGATGCTGGAGATCAGAGCTGAAAATGTGTTGCTGGAAAAGCGCAGCAGATCAGGCAGCATCCAAGGAGCAGGCGAATAGACGTTTCGGGCATGAGCCTTTCTTCAGGTCATTCCTGAAGAAGGGCTCATGCCTGAAACGTCGATTCTCCTGCTCCTTGGATGCTGCCTGACCTGCTATGCTTTTCCAGCAACACATTTTCAGCATAGACCTAGTGAAACAATATAAAAGCAGTGGGAGTTAATTGTCATAATTTCTCTTTTTCTAAGTGTGTTTTATCTGATGTTGCATTCCCAATAAAATGAATTTTTTATTTAATATTTAAAATGCCCACAATATTTACAGGATTCATTTATTTTTGGCTTGAAAGACTGGATTGAAGTAAGCATTGAAATATATGAATCAAGGTATTCCCTGCATTCAATCACTTTTATTACAAAGGATAAAATTGAGTACTGTACAGAGAAGAGCAATTTGTAGCACTTGAAGCTGAAGTGGAACATGAACACTGAGGGGAGAGATTCTTATATCTTTGAAAGCCTGAATTTATGTACAGTTCCCTTCGTGAGCTTTGATTTTTGGCATTTTAAATTTTCTGATACTTTGGAATTTATTTTTGTTCTACTTTGCAAGTCAAAGATTTATTCATTGTATGTTACATATAACTTAAGTATGAGAAGTGGAACTTAAGGGTTATATGCAACTTTAAAATGTCCAGTTTTCTTTATTGGCAGTGTAACCTCAGCTACATCAAGTTAACGTAACTGAAACCTTTTATGAGACACAATAATCCCAAGTGGGAGTACATTGTTCATTCACAAGACACAACTGGCTCACTATTGTGCCTATCAGCCATGATCGAATAGCAGAGCAGACTTGATGGGCCAAATGCCCCAATTCTACTCTTACACCTTATGGTCTTAGCTGAAACCTGAACCCTCTGATAGTCCAGTAACACACAGGATGATCTCTAATGAAGTATATGCAAAAAAGGCTCAGGTGTTCCAATACCAGACAGTTGGTATTCTGGCATAGTTGGAGCTTGTGCATGGGGGCCTGAGGAAATTCCCATTGCAGCAGACTTCCAAGAAATTGCTGAGGGAATTGAAGATTCCACATAGTATTTCTTTGACACATGGGAGCTCTCCAAAAGTCTCCATTTAAGTTGGAGAGATTGGATTAAAAATCTGGCTCTCAAAAATCTGGCTGTACTCTCTAGATTACTTCCAATGTCACATATTAGTGAGTATAGGCATAGGCAGATGGAACACATGAATGTGTGACTGAAGATTTGGAGCAGGAAGGGGGCCTATAGATTCCTGGATCATTGGGTTTGTTTCTGGGGAAGTTAGAATCTTTTCAAGCCCAGCAGGTTGTGCAATTCATCAAAGCATGTGCAATATGCATTCTTGACCACCGTATCCATCTGCCCTGTTACGTTCAAGGATTTCTGGACAAGCATACAAAGATTCCTTTCATTCTCTTTACTTCCCAGGGTCCTAACATTAATTATCTACTCCGTGCCTTTTTAGTACTCTGAAAATGCATTGCCTCACACTTTGTAGGATTAAACATCATCTGCCAGTGCTCTGTCCATCACAGCAGTCGGTTTACATTGTCCAGAATCTAAGGTCTTCCTCCTTGTAAATTACCACACTACCAACCCATTAACATTGTTCCTTAAATACAGTAACCAATACAGTATGTAGTACTTCAGATGCAGTCTCACTAATGTCCTGTGTAGCTGAAACATAACCTCCCTGATCTTGCATTTATTTCTCCTCACAATAAACTATAACATTCTAAGAGCTTTCCTGATTACTATACCTACTGTACCTATATATGAACCTTCTAAGATTCATGCATTAGGGTGGCCTGATATGTCACCATACCAGATAGCTTCTAGAAATCTACGTGTAGAGCAACCACCAGTTCTCTTTTATCAACAGCATTTGTTATTGCCTCAAAGAGCTCCAAAAGATTGATTCAGCCTGATTACACTTTCACAGTACTATGTTGACTCTGACTGATTATCTCAAATGTATCCAACTGCCCTGCAATAACTTCTTCAGTAATAACTTCTAATGTTTGGTGTTAAGTTGACTAGCTTCTAGTTTTCTGCTTTCTGTCTCTTCTTCTTCAATAAAGCAATTACTTTACTCTCTTCCAGTCTTTTGGGACTGTCCACTATTCAAGGGAGTTTGGAAAATTAAAACAATACATTGATTATCTCACTAGCTATTACTTTTGAGACCCTAGGATCAGAACCCATGCATATATCAGTCCATATCGCCGGCAATTTACCACTTCTCTGGATTATGATTTTCCTGAGTTCCTCCTTTTCTTCTATTTCCTGATTTATCACTGTTTCCGGGATCCCATGTCGTGAAGATACTTTGCATCTGCCATTTCTTTATTTTCTACTATTAATGCTCCAATCTCACTCTTTATTTGATCAGTGCTCACTTTATTAATTCATCAAATACTTATGAAAACTCTTTACAATCTGCTTTTATTTTTCTTCCAAAAGTAATGACAGCATAACCCATTCTGGTATTAATATGTAAATGTGGCCAGGGAGGTACTTTGAGTTGTTATGTATCCACCTGTTAGCCTTGTAAAAGCAACAGTTTGCACCCTTCCTTTTTTCTTTCCATTACTTTCTCTCTTTGGCTTCTCTTTCCTTTTACCACTCCCATCCCTGCCGGAATGGGACTATTTGGCGCTGCCCTTTTGGCGCCGATCATTTGGCCCTCCCTGTTTTGGCTATAAACTATTTTGGTGCTCATTACTTGGGTGCCAATTCAAAAAAAAAGTCTTGTAGAACCCGTAAGAAATTAATTTGTATTGCATTGTAAGAAATAAATCTAATTCTTTTTTTATTCATAATTTTTAACCTATTCATTATAAAAACGAATTTCTACATTTTGCTTTGTTGATCAAACACATATAGATAACCATCATGTGAAAATTTTGGTTTGTCTCTCTTGCTTAGAATGTTATCAGCCATTTTTGGCATGGGCTCTACAAGAAAATAGAAAGAAAATTGTATTACAGCTTTCCACTGTGAAGACAGAAGGGCTTAAGTATCATCAAGGCAGTAGATGACTATTAACAATTGTTAAATGAGAAAATGATTACAAAATGAGATTTGAATCTACAGCGGGTCATTACAGCTTTGACTATCAACTCTTGCTAGTTGTGAAAATTACATCGGGTCGTTAGTCATCCTCTCTTCTTTAACCAAACAAGACTTTTTTAAAATTCTGAATTGACGCCAAAACAGCACAGCGCCAAAGTAATGAGCGCCAAAACAGTTTAGAGCCAAACGGCGGGGCCAAATGATCGGCGCCAAAACGTATCCGACCCCATCCCTGCATGGTCTGCCCCCGTCCAACTCCAATCCTTGTTCCTGCACTTTCACACACTATTCAATTTTTTTTCTCTTTATTCCACTTTTCTGTTTCCACCAACATAATACTACAATGTACTCAGGCTCCCCAACACAAATGTATACACATAACTGCCATTCTCTTTACCATTTCAGCAGAAAAGCTTGAGTTTCTATAGCACCACTAACGTAAAAAAGACCTCTCAAAGTACTTCGAGAGAATTATCAAATAAAATTTGACACTGAGCCATGTAAGGAGAGACGGCAGATGATGAAAGACCTTTAAGAAACATTTTAAAGGATGATAGAGAATCGAAGAACATTAGGATGGAAATTCCCGAACTTTTATAGTTGGCAACTGAAGGTATGGCTGAAAATGAAAGTATGATTTACGTTGGAGGCCAGGTTAGAGGAACCCAGATATCTCGGGGGTGATGCTGGGCTGAATGGAATTAGACTCTGAAAGTATTTGAAAGCAGGCATGATAATTTTAAAATTAAGCCATTGCAAATCTGGGATGTAATGTAGATTAGTGAGCATAGGAGGCTTGTGGCACAGGTAGTGTCCATACCTCATGGCCACAAGGCCCTGGTTCAAGACTCACATGCCCCAAAGATAACATGGCTCAACACGATTAAAATAACTAGATCAGCAAGTATAGAGATGATGGGTGATTGGGTTTTTGTGAGAAAGGGCAGCACAGTGTAGGTATCATATATCATCATCCCTAGGCATCCTTACTACATTCTGTCTCCTTCCCACTTTAGTATGCTTCCTCCCTCTGCACTCCTCTGCAGCTGTTCACCCTCCCCCTTCCTTGCTCTGTCCTCACTGACTCCCCTCTCTCCTCTACTTTGCCTCCCCTCCCTTCTACATTGCTTCCCTTATTTTCCTCTATTGCTATCTCTTCAACCTTGCATCACCTCTTCTCCTTTCCCTAACTCTGCCCCTTTCCATCCATCCAAATCATTAATCTACCCATCCTATCATCTCAATTTCCTCTTCTGTCTTCTTTGACTTCTGTCCTCCATCACATCCTTTTCTTTTCTCAATTGCTGCCTCTCTCCTCTATTGACATCTCTTCCCTCCACTATCTTGTCCCCTCCCACCCTCCACTGCCTCTGCACCCCTCCCCTCTGAGCTTCCCCTCCCTGATGTCTTGACTCGCCCTGCCCTCTGCATTCATCTTCTGCTTCCCTCTGGCATACCTTCACTCCCCTCAGCTTAATAGTTGAATAAATAGACTGGTTTTATAATTGTTTTTCTATTTCAAATAGTTTAGCTTTACATTTCAATTATTTTATTTTATGTATATGAAAGATGCATGTTGAAGAGACTTAAATATTTGTATGAAATGCTCTGTTTGTGTTCTGTTCAATGCATGTGAATTGATCATTACAATTTAAAGAAAAACCTTCAAGGATCTAATTTGTGTTTCAATGCTAGTCTGTTATGCTCATTTGTCAATCTTGAAAAAGAGAAACCTTTTGGGGTATGCAGGGATAGGATTGCGGTTTAATATTTACAACTACGGTTAAGGTTTGACAGGTGGTGCTGATGGCTTCTAAGAAGCAATAAAGTTCAAATTAAAAGGACCTTTGATCATTGTGGGACAGATTTACATGAGACTACTTCAAGAAATGCATGTCAACAGGGTCTGAAGCAAGCTCTTCCGTTTGTCTAAGCTCTTTAAATGGAACTCAACAGGAACTTTGTCAGTGCCTGACTTATTTGGCATGATCATTGTATTCACAGTAGGTCATATATCTGGCTATTCAGACTGACAGATGGCCTCAACTGTTACTCACTTGTAGACCTTGCAAGATATTGGGGAATGGCTCATGCAAAGCGAGGGGAAGAAGGCTACACATAACTGCACCTGTCATGTGTTCTTCAGGAGAAAGCAATTGCAATAACTTTTCAGATTGATGTGAGTAGTGGTAATGGCTAATGAAACGCATCTGTTTTAATTCAGGTTCGGTGCAATTTTATTTTGATAGATAGTGAAAATAAAAGTTGGAAGTTTTATTTTGCTCAAGTCTGGGATTGATATTTAGTTCAGAGTACAGGTTCTGGTTGTTTGAAAATACCTGTAAAATAATTTACAGATACTTGAGAGTCTCAGCCTTTTATTGTGTAAAGGTTTCTGAAGGGAATAGTGATTCAAAAAAAATCCCAAGCAAAGCACAAACTATTGGAAATCGGGTGGTTTAAATGTGTCATCTCAGCAGATCTATGCAGTAAAATCCACAAGCAAGCTATTTATTTACTGCTTTATTTTTGTTGTACCTTATAAAGTTTTGCTTCTTTTCATTAACAAAACTAAGATTTATACACTGTATATCATTGTTATAGTGCAGAGATTCTAGGAGGTTGTTCAGTTACTTAAGTATTTACACATATCACATGACAATTTGATGACAATTTTGCATTGTTCTGCAGATACCATTGCCAAAAGAGCTGAACGGCTAATTATCGTAGTTTTGCCTCTGAGGTCAGGTTTGCTGAATCAGCACGACCGTGATCACCATCATACAATTGGCTATCATACAATGGCACTGGAGGTCTCATAACTTCATAATTTGAACAAAGTTTCAGCTACATATAATTCCTTAGGCTTAAGATGTCTAAATGTACTTAAATGCGGCCAGTTTTTAATAAATATCTAAGGTTTTTTACACATCAAAAACTTTGCTGATACACTTAAAAACTAGTAAGAAGGAGAAAACTAATTTGCGCTTTACTCAATGTTCCAAAACCTTTTAGAGTCAATGAATTGTGGTTACCTCTCTAATGTCAGATTCTCTGGATATTGGAATTCAGAATGAAATTTCAAAATTTGCTGATGATACCAAACTTGAAACAGTGAGAACGCTAACAATTGTCTAATTAAACATAAATTAGCAGAATGGGCTGACAATGGCAGATGGAATTTAATGTGGAGAAATGTTAAGTGATACATTTTGGCAGATCAAAAAGAGAAAGACAATACAGACATAATAGCACAGTGAAGAGCACAGATGTTTGAATGTCTTAGGATATATTGAAAGAGTTGTTAGCAAAGCATATGTGATTTTGGGCTTCATAAGTACAGCTACTGAGCAGAAAAGCAAAGAATCTGTATTGAGCCTTTAGAATGCTCTAGTTAGGTGACAGATGATCTAGTTCTGGTTACCACATTCAAGCAGGGTCTGAGGCCCCTGGAAAGAGTATAGCAGAGAATTAGCAGAATGGTTCTAAGGATGAGAGATTTTAGCTACAAGTACAATATTAAGCTGACCGAGTGGAATTGTTATCCTTGGAGTGAAAGAAGTTGAAGAAAGAGGTAATAGTAGTGTAGAAGATTGCAACAAGATAAAGGAAGCTAATTAACCACAGTCCACGAAAAACCTTAGGCATTGCTATACATAAGAGTGACACAATAGTTACATAGCTTGAAGGACATTAATCATGAGATAAGGTAAGGAAACATTTAATCTTTGTTAAAAGTGCATTTTGTGAATCATTGAAATCCTACCACTTAGACAACCAGTTGTAACAACTGGCCACCATTCTTTCGTTGTGCAAGTGTTTCTTTTAAACTTGAAAGCCCGTGGCCTGAGGCAGTATTGGTTAGCTGTAATCAAATTGGCTGTAAACCAATCTAATCCAGACTTTTCAGAATCACTGCTTTTGCAACCTCTCTGGGGGAAAAACAAAAGCAAGAACAGCGTAACCTTGTTAAAGGAGCAGCATTGTTATGAGGTGCTGGGGGCCATCAACAGCAGCAGAGTTGTAGTCCAGCAAAATCTATAACCTGATGGCCTGATATATCTTCTCTCCCACCCCCCACCATTTCCATCAAACCAGGGAATCAGCCTGGTTTTGTACTCAGTGCAGGGTAGTGTCCTAGGCTCAACCATCTTCAACTGCTTCATCAATTACCTTCCCTCCATCACAAGCTCAGAGTGGTGAGTATTTCGCCTATAATAGCACAATGGTCAGCACCATTTGCAACTCCTCATATACAAAAGCAGTCCATGTCCAAATGTAACAAAATCTGGGCAATGTCCAGGCTTGGGTTGACAACTAGCAAGTAACATGCACACCACACAAATGTTAGCTATGACCATCACGAATAAGAGGCAATATAACCACTGCCCCTGACATTCAGTGAAGTTAACATCACTGAATCTCCCACGATCAACAGTCTAGGGGTTACCATTGACCAGAAGCTCAACTGGACTTACCACATAAACCTAGTGACTACAAGAGCAGTTCAGAGGCAAGGAATATTGCAGCAAGTAACACACCTTCTGACTCACCAAAGTCTGTCCACCATCTACAGGGCACAGGTCAGGAATGTGATGGTATACTCCTCACTTGCCTAGATGAGTACAGCTTCAACGCTACGCAACAGCTTTGACACCATCTAGGAGAAAACAGCCAGCTTGATTGGCATCACATCCACTCCCTCCATCACTGACTCTCAGTAGCAGCAATGTGTACCACCTGTAAAATGCATCGCAAAAATCCTCAGACAGCACCTTCCAAATCCATGACCACTTCCATCTAGAAGAACAAGGGCAGCAGGTAAATGGAACACCATCACCTGCAGTTTCCCCACCAAATCACTCACCTGACTTGGAAATATATTGCTTTACTGTCGCTGGGTCAAAATCCTGGAGTTCCATTTCTGATGACATTGCGGTTCAAGAAGGCAGCTCATCACCACCTTCTCAACCGCAATTAGGGATTAGCAATAAATGCTGGTCAGCCAGCGATGGCCACATCTGACAAAAATTAATACATTTGAAAAACTGCAATTTTAAGGGAAGTGGGAACAAGGATCTGAAATAAACTCAGTTGTTCTGGCTGAATCTTAGACTGATGCTCTTATGATGTTGGGATCTGCAATGAAGAGTTTCATTTTGTTCTGAACTTGGACCTTGAACATTTTTGCAGCTGATACAAGGAGGCTTCAAGGACATTCCAACAAGCTGGGTGAGCAGGAACTGTTTGGATGGAATATAATTTGTATAATTGAGGTGTTCTTCTAGCTTGTGCTGACCTTCACTGGAGCACTGCAATCAGCCTGAAACAGACATGATGTCCAGGGAACACAATGGTGTGTTGTGTCGCTGTGTTAAGTGAGGATTAGGGGGAACCCGGTTGCTGTTGTGGATGGGCAGTGAAGGGGTAAGGGCAAAAATGCAGGAGATGGATTGGACACAGTTGGTGAAGGGAGAAGTTGGGCATTTTCAAGGCACCCTTGTGAAAACTGGCATCATTAGAATAGATACAATTGAGACAGATAAACAAGGAGATTAGAATGGAATCTCTACAGAGTGAGAGGTGCAAGGATGTAGAGACAAGGTAACTGAAAGTCAGTGGGTTTGTAGTGGATATTGGTGGCCAGCCAGTTCCCAGAAGTGAAAAGAGAGAGGTTGAGGAATGGAAAGGAGAACACATGGGATTAGAGACGGTGTAGTGAGTGTTGCTGAACAACGAGACCTTGGAGTATGGGTTCATAGCTCCTTGAAACTGGAGTTGCAGGTAGATAGGTTAGTGAAAAAGGCATTTGGTATGCTTTGCTTTATTGGTCAGAGTATTGAGTATAAGAGTTGGGAAGTCATATTGTGGCTGTACAGGACATTGGTTAGGCCACTGTTGGAATATTGCATGCAATTCTTGTCTCCTTCCTATCGGAAGTATGTTGTGAAACTTGAAAGGGTTCAGAAAAAGATTTACAAGGATGTTACCAGGGTTGGAGGATTTGAGCTATAGGGAGGTGTTAAATAGGCTGGGGCTGTTTTCCTTGGAGCTTTGGAGATTGAGGGATGATCTTATAAAGGTTTATAAAATCATGAGGGCCATGGATAGGATAAATAGACAAAGTCTTTTCTTTGGGGTTGGGGAGTCCAGAACTAGAGGGCATAGGTTTAGGGTGAGAGGGGAAAGATATAAAATAGACTTACGGGGCAACATTTTCACGCAGAGATTGGTACGCATATGGAATGAGCTGCAAGAGGAAGTGGTGGAGGCTGGTACAATTGTAACATTTAAGAGGCATTTGGATGGGTATACGAATAGGAAGGGTTTGGAGGGATATGGGCCGGGTGCTGGCAGGTGGGACTAGATTGGGTTGGGATATCTAGTCAGCATGGACAATTTAGACTGAAGGGTCTGCTCTGTGTTGTACATCTCTATGACTCTCTGACTGTACTGACTTACATGGAGAATTGATTGGCAAACAGGAAACTAGCAATAGAAATAAATGAGTCTTTATCCAAGTGACAGCCAGTCACTTGTAGGCTAACATAGCGATCAGTACTTGGATCCCAGCTATTCACAATATATATTAATTGTTTAGATGAGAGAACTAAGGTAATTGCTGTAGGTTTACAAACAACGCAAGTAGGGTGAGGACGATGCAGAAATGCTTTTGTAATTTGAACCAGTTGAGTGAGTGGGCAAATGCGTAGCAGACAAAGTATAATGAAGTTATCCAATTTGGCAGCAAAAGCAAAGTAAGGCAGGTTATTTCTGAGTGATAATTTATTGGGTAAGGTGGGATGTAACGAGAACTGGGTGTCCTGTACACCAGTCACTGAGAGTAAGAATGGAGGTGCAGCAGGCAGTGAAGAAGGTAATTGAGAGATATTGCTGCAAAAACACAGCAGATCTCACAACATCTGTAGAAAGAAAGCAGAGTTAACATTTACAATCTAGTGACCCTTCATCAAAACATTGGCCACTGGACTCGAAATATTGAGTTTCTCCAGCAGTTTATATTTTTATTTCAGATTTTCAACATTTGCAGTTCTCTGTTCCATTCTATGGTAATTAGTATTTTGGCCTTGATAACAAGAGATTTGAGTACAGAAGGAGGGATATTTTGCTGTAATTGTCCAAGACCTTGCTAAATCCATAACTGGAATATTGTGTCTAGATTTAGTCTCCCTATCTGAAAAAGGATGTTCTGGCAATTGAGGGGATGCAACAAAGGTTTACTAGACTGATTCCAGTGAAGGTAGGTGATATATGAAGGGTGACTGGATCAGTTAGAGCTATATTCACTGAGGTTTAGAAGAATGAGGCGGGGATCTTAGGGAAGACCATAAAATTCTAATAGGACCAAAGAGGACAACACAAGAAGGATGTTCCTGAGGACCAGTTAGTTAAAACATACTTAAAGGGTCACAATTTAAAGGCATGGTTTCAGTTTTTTAGGAATGAGATGAAGTGAAATTTCTTAACCCCAAAGAGTGGTGAACCTGTGGAATTATCTGACACAGAAAGTGTTTGAGGACAAAACATTGAATTTTTTTTAAGAAGGAGGTAGATATAGTTCTTGGGGCTATATGGCTGAAAGGGAATGAGGAGAAACCGAGAGCAGTGGAGCAGTCTGGAAAGGCTGAATCATCTAATACTGCACTTATTTTCTATTCTTCTATGTAAAAGGACGACTAATATATTGACCTTATTTTATTTGCACCTTTCTTTGTGCATGGTCACCCATTCAACTCACCTTGTTTCAGTGTCTAGGTTAGAGTGGTGCTGGTAAAGCACAGCAGATCAGGCAGCATCCAAGGAGCAGGAAAATTGACGTTTCGCGCAAAAGCCCTTCATCAACCCTTCATTCCTGATGAAGGGCTTTTGCCCAAAACATTGATTTTCATGCTCCTCCGATCCTGCCTGACCTGCTGTGCTTTTCCAGCATCACTCTAACCTTGACTCTGATCTCCAGCATCTGCAATCCTCACTTTCGCCTTGTTCCAGTGTTTATTTTCCTCAGAAGGAAAACCTCTGAGGGGTTTTGTAGCATTTTATTGATGATTTTGTTCAAGGTATGAGTTACATCATAGCAAACATAATGCAGGCACCAGCAAGGATATTTATTTTGGTCTAAATATCCCACCATGAGGGAAGGTTACTGTGAAAGAAACAGGATTTTTTTTACGATAAGAAAATTAGCACTTTCACAAGCCTCTGTCAAATATCAGTATGGTGTGTCCCAGAACTACAAAATGATCCAATGATTCTCCTTCTTCCTTGCCATTTGAAGGATAGGAATGTTCAAGAAACAATCCTCTTAAAGTTCGGGCTCACTTATGACTGCATTGAGTCAACCATAGAATATTGAAATTGAGTTTGCTTCATAGTATCAGCACCTATTCAGTAATAATAGATATGTCAGCATTTATCAGAAAAAATAAGACTACTTTCAGCACTGTGTTTACTTGGCAAAATTTGTTTTATTTTTTTCATGGGATGTGGGCAACTCCAACTTGGCCAGCATTCTCTTCAACCCTAATTGCCCTTGACAATGTGTTGCCTTCTTTGACTGCTGCAGTCCTTATAGGTTTACCCACAGGGTTATTTGTGAGGGAATTCCAGGATATTGACTAAGTGATGCTGAAGGAGCAGCAATACACTTCCAAATCAGGATGGTATATAGTTTGAAGGCACTTGAGGTGCAATTTGCGAAAATGCAAAGTTCATTTTAGAAGGGAGAACAAAAGAACAGAATATGTTTAAATGTAGAAAAACTGCACAATACTGCAACATAGAGGGACTTGTGCATGAAACACAGAAGGTAGCATATAGGTGCAACAGGTAATCAGGTCAGAATATTGGCCTTTGTTTCAAAGGGATTAGAGTGTAAGAGCTAGGAAGTGTCACTGCAACTGTCTAAGTGAGACCACATCTAGAGTACTGTGGCAATTTTGGTCTCTTACTTAAGAAAAGTTCAGAGAAGGTTCACTAGAATAATTCTAAGTATGAAGGGATTGTCTTATGAACAAAGGTTAAACAGTTTGGAACACTATTCAGTTGACTTTAGAAGAATGTGTAGTGATCTCATTGAAACATACAAGGTCTTGACACAGTAAATGTGGAGAGGATGTTTCCCCTCCTAGGAGACTCCAAGATCAGAAGGCATAGTCTCAGAATAAAGGGATGCCGATTTAAGACTGAGCTGAGGAGGAATTTCTTTTCAGAGTCTTTGGAGTTCCTTGCCAAAGAAAGGTTGTGGCAGAGTCCTTGTATATGTTTATGGCTGAGATGGACACCTTGATCAATAGGGAAATTGAGGGTTGTGGGGAAAGGGCAGGAAAGTGGATATGAGGAGTGTTGAATGAGTCGTGATTCTATTGAATGGTGGAGGAGGCCCAAGGGACTGAGTGGTGTACTCTTGTTCCTATTTTGTACGGTGTTATGTCTTCGATCCTGACATGTGCTATATTTATAGTGCACCTCTGAGCTACTCTAAGTGCAGAATTTGTATGGCTGCTTTACTTGATCTCTCCTCGCTGTAGACATCTATGACTGTATTACAAGGGCAGCAGATGCATAGGGACACGATCGCCTGCAAGATCCCCTCTAAGTTTGACTAGAAAATTGTTCCTTCATTGTTGCTGATTCAAAATCTTGGAACTCACTGGCTACAGCATTGTTAGTGTACCTACACCAAAAGGACAGCAACCATTCTAGAAGGCACCTTCTCAAGGGCAACTCGTGGGCAATAAATGTTGGCCTAGCCTGAAGAAGGGCTTATGCCCGAAACGTCGATTCTCCTGCTCCTTGGATGCTGCCTGACCTGCTGCGCCTTTCCAGCAACACATTTTTCAACAATGCTGATATCCCATGAAAAGATAGAAAACATAATTTGGACACGTAGAATTAAGTTGATGTGCCCTAAATCTGGTATTATGTGATCACTTTATTTGTGTATATTAAGTAAGTTAAGCAAAAGTGGTGAAATATTTTGGTATGATGTTCCTAATTCTTTGTCATTCAACATTCACATACAGATTTAAATGTAATTATTGAACATACCCTTAAATCATTCAGTCAATATGAAGCTGTTATCAGTGAGACTATTCAAATACTAAGATGCCTCCGAAGAATATTTGATCATAGTGTATTTGAAACTTGTGTGACTACTTGGTAAGGCCAAAGAACCTTGAATGATAAATGCATGATGTGGAGTAATACTAAGCCTTGAAGAACAAACAATTCAAGATTAAATAAGCTAAGCTGGCTGTTTGGCATTTGGGGAATGTGTATTTCACTTTGGAAATGCTGGAGATGTGAAGATTTATCCAACCTGGTGTAAGTACAAGAAAAGATTTTCTCATCAACCTGCTCAGAGATGTTGCTACATATCTCTGAAATAAGTGGGACTTGAGCCTAATCTTCCTGGCTCCAAGGTAAGGGCACTAACACTGCAAATGATTTATTTGTGAAATATAACGGGGGTTGTCTCTGCCAAAATTTGAATTTATGATCCAAAGATAGGGCTGGGCAATAAATATTATCCATCCAGCGATGCCCATATCACACAAGTAAATTTTAAAAATCACAGTGGTTTTGTTTAGTGTTGTAACTTCTGTGGGTTCACTTTCGAAAGATATTTGTAGAAGCTATTGCCATTCTGTTGTAAAGATCATGTGACTTGGTGGAAATAGTGATGGAAGATTTCCTCTGGGTATTGTACATATTGAAATCATAAATCCCTTCTGTGTAAATAGTTTCACAGTTTCATGTATACCACACAAATTACATCTCTCTGCTCCCCTCCGATCCACACCCTGCCAGAAAATGTCTGACTATCCTTATGAAGCCTAACCTAGAAGAACTTTTGTGTCTGGCGCATCTATAAAATGGTTAGAATCAATTAAAAGACACAAAGCATTATCAGGTCCAGTTACTGTGCACCGAGAGTTTTCAAAATAATTCTCAGCATCATCTCAATGTGCAAAAATATCAGCTTTGCAGTAGGACGTTATGGCTGTCCCACTGATGTAAAAGATTCTAATTAAAGCATGTAAAAAATAAGTTCTAAGTACTTTATTTGATTCTGAGATGCAGATATTTATATTGGAACGCAAGACAGGGCAAGCAATGCATGAAGAAAAATACTAGCAGTGACATTACTATCAATCAGGTCTATTAAAATGTCTCGATATTGATTTCATACCACAGTGAGGGAGGTCATCTCCATGAGAAACTTATTACGCATAGAGGACATGATTAGACATCTTGTGTCAGTAAAAAAATGTTTGCACAAAAGCTTTTGTTTAAAGCGATCTTTTCCTTTGGTTTTCATTTACTCCAAGTTATGGATTATTATATACATTTTGGAACAGTCATGAATGACCAGCTGTATGCATTCTGTCATTAACAAATGAAGGGGGACCTGAGTTGAATGAGAAAGGCTTTCGATGAGTTGAATTCAGAAGCAAATCTTAGTCTTCAACAATGTTTTAATTGTGGCGAATAGCCTTGGTTGAGGGCAGTGGTGGTGAAAGTAAAAGATCCATGCATTGTCATTCTTACTAACGTACCTTTTTATCAACAGATAATGTTTGAAATAGATTCAAATGATGCCTTTTATTCATGTGGATCAGAATGGATAGAATGTTGCGTGTTTGGAATCATTAAAATGTACCATTATGGATTGAGAAACCAGAAACCGGAAGAGGCTCTTAAACTCCCTGGATCCCCTTCCACATTGAGCTAGATTATGACTGACCTGTATCTCAACTACTTTTGCTTCATATCCCTTTGCAACCTTACCAAGCAAATATCTATGAATCTTGGTTCAATTTAATTAATTTGCTACCTCTGGTCTATTCTGCTGGAATCCAGATTTTTGTTACCATTTATTAGAAAAGGTGCATTTTGATTTTCCATTTAACTTGCCTAGCTCTAAGTATGTCATAACCCCATGGGACTTTTATTGCAGAGATAGTATTCACCTTCAGATCCTAAAGTACAAACAGAACCTGGAGGTCTTTGAGCAGGTGGTCTGTGTATGATTGTTCAAAGATAGTCCTCACACCCAGAGTGAGAGCTGCTGACTAAATTAATTTTATACCACACTACCTCCTATTCCAAAATTCCTTTATTAACCTGAGTTGACAGTAACCAGAGGCAGGGTTCAGGCAAGAACCAAGAAAGGTGAAAATCAGCAGAAAAGTCCGTTCTGTCACATGTACATTTGTGTCGCAAACTTATAAGCTAGGAGCTGGAGTATGCGACTCAGCCTTTTGGACCCTCTTTGCCATTTGATATGAATACCTTAATAACTCCATCTAATCCTGATAACCTTTTATCCTAGAATTAACTATTTCTACCTTAATATTGTCTCTGTTTTAATATTATTGCAGTCTTTGGACCATTGTAAACAAGCAGTATTGGAGCTAGCTACGTCAGTTTTGGTAGTCAGCACTGAATAGTTGAACTGTAATATAAATGATGCAATTGATACCCTTGAAATGTAAAGTACAGGAAAACAGAATGATAGCAGTATTTTGACAAACATAGCTTTGTAATAAGAAAGCAAAATTTTCAAGTATTGCAAATGCTTGAAATCTGGAACATATTTTTTAAAATGCCAAAAATAGTCCAAGGGAGAAACAGAGTTAACATTTTTGGAAAATAACCAATTCTCAGAAGTTGAAAACGTTTCAGATGTAACAGGTTTGAGGCAATTACAAAGATTGAAAATGAAAAGTAATAGAGTGGAAAATCTGAGATATTAAGTAAGAAAAATGTTTATGTTGCAAGGCAAAAGCAGGAGGGAATATGAGAAGTAAAAAACAAAGAAGGGTTTCGAGGAGCTGTAAATGTATCCAAGGATCATGTACAGCACCCATTACCTTAAAAACGGGAGCAATGATTATAAACTAAAATTGTTGAACTTAGTGAGTCTGGAACTTTTTAAAGTGCTTAATAGAAAGATGAGTTTGTGTTTCATGAATGCCATGGAACTGCGGAAACTGCCAACAGACTGGGAGTGGGACGATCAATTAAAACAGCAAGCTACCGGAAGCTCAAAATCATGATTATTACTGAAAATATATGTTGATCAAAGTAATTCCCAATCCGTGTGATCTCCCCAGTTATGAGCAGCACGTACTGCATTGAAAAGAATACAAGTAAATTACTGTTAACCTGGAAAGATTTTTGGACCCTTGCACAGTGCAAAGATAGGAGTTGAAAGAGTTGCAGTTGCATCTTCAGTGCTTGTATGTGAAGGCTGTCAGAATGGAAGAAAATTGAGGGGTAAAGCCAGATATCATGAAGAAACACCCATTTGAATTACTGAGGGGGAATAGGAGAGAAATATGCACTTAGTGATTACATCAGTTTGTAGGTGCTAGAGAAGTTGGACAAAATGATCTGTTAAGTTTGGAGGGCTTGTATGGTGGAAGGTGAAGAGATTGGGAACCTTTTTTTTCACAGTTCTGGGGAAAGAAGGGGAAATGATAAAAGAAGTTGGAAAACAGAATTGACAAATGCAGAATCTTGACGATTATAAGTGGAAATATTGTTATGAAGGGAGGCAGTGTCAGAACAGATGAAAACTAGGTAAATAGAATTAGATCCTAACAGAAGTCGGGACAAAAAGAGTATAGTTAAGGTTTTCTATGCTAGAAAATACATGCATCATCGTCTTCTGTAGTCTAGAGATGTCATGTCACATAAACAATCAATATACTTATCCTAAGGGGGCAAAGAAAATCTTCTTGTAAATTACAACATCTTTGGGCCATAATTTTCTGTCAAAATAACTGATGTAAATGACATTTAACATTATTCATGCACAAATATTATCGCAGTTTTAAGCAGGGAGTAAATATATGGTTAGTCCGATGTCTAGCCATTGTTGTCCTAGTTGTGTCACACCACCAGTAAGTGCGTAAAACATGTTAATGTTTTTTTAAAAAAATGTTAATCTAAAATTAACATGTTTTATTGCTTTACTTACATAGTAGATATAAATTGCATTCATTACAAAATGTTGTGGGCGGCACGGTGGCACAGTGTTTAGCACTGCTGCTTCACAGCGCCAGAGACCCGGGTTCAATTCCCGCCTCAGGCAACTGACTGTGTGGAGTTTGCATGTTCTCCCACAGTCCAAAGATGTGCAGGTCAGGTGAATTGGCCATGCTGAATTGCCCGTAGTGTTAGGTAAGGCATAAATGTAGGGGTATGGGTGGGTTGCGCTTCGGCGGGGCGGTGTGGACTTATTGGGCCGAAGGGCCTGTTTCCACACTGTAAGTAATCTAATCTAATCTAATTAATTCTTGTCAACTTTGGTCCAAGGTAACAAAAAGTAAAATGACAAATGCGGAGTGTCATTTCTCCAGGTTTTAATTGTTGAAGATATTAAAAACGTGGGTTTTTTTGCACTCTTTAACCATTTTGTCTTTCTTGATGTCTCTCAATATTTCTTTCTTTCTCTTTGTTAATCTCTGTACATGATTTGGCAGTGAATTCATCCTGTCTTTCCTTTAGTCACTGAATTGTTAATTTGACAAACCCTTAATCTGATTGATTATGCTGATTTTAGCCAGGTCATAGGTATCTGGTTTCCCTTACTGCAATATTCGAAGCTTGCACTTCCAGCAACTTACCCATGCAAAATGTTGGAAACATAAATATGCAAGGGCCAATCTAACTAATGGCAGATGCTGTTAGATGCTCTGCAAAAGCAAATTATGGCCCATTATATTCTTCACAGAAAATATGCTTGAGAAGCATTAAATTATTTAAGACTGTTGTTGGTATAAATGGAAAATGTTAATAATTAACCAAGTGTTTCCATTAGATATTTTTTAAATGCACATCCATGTAAATTTTAGTTCAGTTATGCCTCTACAGCAATCTTCCCCATTACAAGATTTTCATTTCCTCAAACATGCAACTTCTCCTATTTGTATGATGCCACGATGAGTATTAGGAAAAAGTGAGGTTTGCAGATGCTGGAGATCAGAGTTGAGAGTATAATGCTGGAAAAGCACAGCAGATCAGACAGCATCCGAGGAGCAGGAAAATCGACATTTCGGGCATTGATGAATTGTAGAGTAGTAGTCCCTTTTAGCAGGGGAAATGTTTTGCATTTATTGATCCTTTTCAACTTAGCAAACATACTTCACAGAAGTGTAGTCAACTAATATTTGCAAAAAAACTTGGTCAATGAGGGAGGTTATACAGAAGATCTTAAATGTGGAGTCAACTATATGGAGAGGTTTAGGAAAGGAATTGTAGATTTCAGTGCATGAACAACTGAAGCACTGTCACCAAAAGATAAGCAAAAAAATCCGAGATTTACTTCCAGATTTATTGTACAGAACTCTGGAAATGTTTAAAGGCTGAAGGATGTTGCGGAAGCTGGAACAGTCTGCACAAAGAACACTTGAGCAAGAAATTGTAAAGTGTTACCCTGGGGTAAAATTGATATAGATTTTAAAATGTCTAAATTAATTTAACATTGCAAGTATGTAAATACACAAGATGTGAAAAGTAAGGTTGATGAACTGCTTGCACAATTAGCTAGAGGTGAAAAGGATGTAGTGGTAAAAACAGGGACCAGTTTGCAGCACAAGATACTTTGGAACCAAGTTGAGGAGCTAGAATCCAAGCTGGAGATGTGCCCCCCAACTTTCCAAAGGTGAATGTTACATCTCTCGCACTAGGTAACTCAAATTTGATCTGTGAACAGGGACAGGAGGGTGTCACTGCAGGTGAGATAGAGATGGAGTATTTTGTTTGAACAGCTTGGAATTAATTAGGAAAGCAAAACCTCCAAGGTGGTAATCTCTGAGTGACGGGCAACCAAAATAGAATAAAGTCAAGAAATTAATTACATGACTCAACAATTAATATGACTAGAATGAGTTGCAGTTAGTGGAGCACTGGTATCAGTATTTGGGTAGAAGGGAGGTGGGACGAGCTTCACTTGAACTGTGTTGACCCCAGAGTCATGATATATCAAATAACTAGGGTTGAAACAAAGGCTTTGAACTAATTGGTCGGGGGATCCTCTGAGAATGGAGAAATAAAGGTTTACAAAACAAAAGAATATAGCAACATTACAGGGCAGCTATTTTCAGAAATATATCCAGGATGGGACAGGAACAGGGTGTGCAATACAGAAAAAAAAGCAACAAGAAGGGTCAATGGGGGAAGCAGTGGTAAAAAGGAGAAACAAAATGCTCTTTATCTAAATGCATGTGGTGTTAAGAACAAAATAAATTAACAATCAAATTAGAAATTAGTGAGTTTGATCTTCTCAAAAATATAGAAACAGGGTTACAAGGAAATCACAGGGTGGGAACTAAGTATTTAGACGCTTTTCCTTATTTGAAAGGATAAGCAGGAAGGAAAGGGTGGCAGGGTAGCTTTATTAGTGCAGCATTGAATAAAGTACAATGGCAAGGAATGACCTAGGATCAAATGATGTTCAATCTATATCAGATGGATGTAAGAAATAACAAGAGGAAGGTGACAATGGAAGGAGTAGCCTACAGGCTCTCTAACAATGGACAGAGAATACATCAAGAGATAATGAGATCACATAAAAAGGGGAGTACATTAATCGCAAATATTTTTCGTATAGATTGGTAAGTTATAAAGGTAGACACAAGGAAGAACTTATTGTGTATTTAAGGCAGTTTTTGAACACAATATGTTATGGATTCAACTGCAGATCAGGCTATTTTAGATGTGGTGATAAGGTAGAGGAACAGAATTAGACGATTGGCCCCGCAGAGTCTGCTGTACCATTTGATCATGACTAATATGTTTCTCAATTCCATACACCTACCTTCTCCTCTTTATCCTTTATCCTTACCAATCAAGAACCTATCTATCTCTGTCTTTAATACATATTAGCAACATGCTCCACAACTCTCTGTGCAGTGGGTTCCACAGATTCATCACACTCTGGCAAAAGAAATTCTTCTTCATTTCAGTTTTAAAGCTTCATCCCTTCACTCTAAGTCTGTGCTCTCGAGTTTCATTCAGTGTTAACATCTGCTCCATGTTCATTCTATCCAGGCCTTTCAGTATTCTCAGTTTCAGTCAGATTCCTACCTCATCCTTCTAAACTTCATTAAGTACATTTGATCCAGAATCTTCAATTGCATCTCATATGACAAGCCCTTCACCTCATACAGTCATAGAGTCATAGAGATGTACAGCATGGAAACAGACCCTTTGGTCCAACCCATCCATGCCGACCAGATATCCCAACCCAATCTAGTCCCACCTGCCAGCACCCGGCCCATATCCCTCCAAACCCTTCCTATTCATATACCCATCCAAATGCCTGTTAAATGTTACAATTGTACCAGCCTCCACCACTTCCTCTGGCAGCTCATTCCATACACATACCACCCTCTGTGTGGAAAAAGTTGCCCTGTTGGTCTCTTTTATATCTTTCCCCTCTCACCTTAAACCTATGCCCTCTAGTTCTGGACTCCCCAATCTGCCTATTTACCCTATCCATGTCCCTCATAATTTTGTAAACCTCTATAAGGTCACCCCTCAGCCTCCAACGCTCCAGGGAAAACAGCCCCAGCCTGTTCAGCCTCTCCCTATAGCTCAAATCCTCCAACCCTGGCAATATCCTTGTAAATCTTTTCTGAACCCTTTCAAGTTTCACAACATCTTTCCGATAGGAAGGAGACCAGAATTGCACGCAATACTCCAACAATGGCTTAACCAATGTCCTGTACAGCCGCAACATGACCTCCTAACTGCTGTACTCAATACTCTGACCAGTAAAAGAAAGCATACCAAATGCCGCCTTCACTAACCTATCTACCTGCGACTCCATTTTCAAGGAGCTATGAACCTGCACTCCAAGGTCTCTTTGTTCAGCAACACTCCCTAGGACTTTACCATTGAGTGTGTAAGTCCTGCTAAGATTTGCTTTCCCAAAATGCAGCACCTCACATTTATCTGAATTCAACTCCATCTGCCACGTCTCAGCCCATTGGCCCATCTGGTCAAGATCCTGTTGTAATCTGAGGTAACCCCCTTCCCTGTACACTGCACCTCCAAGTTTGGTGTCATCTGCAAACTTACTAACTATACCTCTTATGCTTACATCCAAATCATTTATGTAAATGACAAAAAGTAGAGGTCCCAGCACTGATCTCTGGGATCATTCTTGTGAACCTTTTCTGGATCTCCTGTAATGCCAGCACATTCTACCTAAGGTACGAGGCCCAAAACTGTTCACAGTATGCCAAATGCAGTCTGACTACAGCCTTGTACAGCCTCAACAATAATCTCTTTTCTTGTATTCTAGCCATCATTACATTTGCCTTCCTAACTGCCAACTGAATTTGCATGTTAATCTGAAGAGAATCCTGAATTGTGGCAGCACAGGTGTTGTTGATGATGAGTTGACTCAGGACTTATGGACTCTCTTTAATTCACATCTTTCATTTTTTTTATTCTTTAAGTATTTAAAATAGCACCGGATCATGGTGACAGTTGAAAAACTTTTCACTGTATTTTACTGTTTTTCTCACTGTAAAATACATGTGACAATAAAATCATTCAGTTCAGTTTCATCAAGTTCCATTGTGCTTCAGATTTCCAAAGCCTTTTCCCCATTTAGAAAAAGTCTATACCTCTGTTCTTCATACCAAAATGCATTTTTTCTCACGCTTTATTCCATCTGCCAATTCTTTGCCCAGTCTCCTATCCTGCCCAAGTCTTTGTGCAGCTGCCCAGCTTTATCAACACCACCTTTCCTTCATCCAGATCACTAATGTAAAACATGAATAGTTGTGGGCCCAACATTGACCTCAGTGGAATTCCACTTGTTGCTGGCTGCCATCCGGAAAAAGACCAGTTTATCACCGCGCTCTACCTTCTGCTGGTTAGTCAATCTTTTATCTGTACCAATACCTTGCACCTAACATCATCGGCTCTTATTGTACTTCGCAGTCTCCCATATGACATCTTGTCAAAGGCCTTTTGGAAATCCAAATAGATCACATCCACTGTCTTTCCTTTGTCTAACTTGCTCATTACCTCCTCAAAGAATTCAAACAGATTTGTCAGACATGACCTCACTTTGATGAAGCTGTGCTGATTGAGCCCTATTTTACCAAGCACTTCCAAGAACTCTGCAATCTCAATCTTAATAATAGACTCTAAACAACTGAGGTCAGGTTAACCGGCCTAGAGTTTCCTGTGTTCTGCTTCCCTTCCTCCTTAAATAAGGGTGTTACATTAGTAATTTTCCAGTCCTCTGGAAACCTCTCTGACTTCGTGATTCTTGAAAGATCACCAATGCCTCTACAATCTCCTCAGCTATCTCCTTCAATACTTTGAGTTATAGTCCATCTGACCTGGGTGATTTATCCACCTTCAGAACTTTCAGCTTTCCCTTAATGATAGCCATGCTCTAAACTCTTGCTCCTGACTCTGTCTAAGTTCTGATATGTTGCTGGTCTCTTTCACTGAAAACTGATACAAAAAAGCTATTCGGTTCCTTTACCATTTCTTTGTTCTCCATTACAGCCTCATTTCCCAAAGGTCCACTGTGACTCTTCCCTTGCTCTCAACTCTTAGATATATAAAACAAATTCTTGTAATCTTACATTATGATCTAACTTAGTCTCATGTTTTAGCTTCTACCTTCTTACTGCTCTTCTGGTTATCACCTGATGGTTTTTAAAATCTTTCCAATAAACTTGACCACATTCTATGCTTTTGCTCTTATGCTGTCCTTGTCTTCCCTTGACAGCCATAATTGCCTTGTTCTCCCCTTAGGATGTATCTTCTTCCTTGGCATGAATTTTTGATGTGCCTCCTGAATTAGCCCCAGAATCCCCAGTCATTGCTGCTCCACCATCTTCTCTGCTAGGGTCCCCGCCAATCAACTCTTGCCAGTTCTTCTTTCATGTCTTTGTCATTACCTTTACTCAATTGTAATACCGTGACATCTGTTCGAGCTTCTCCCTCTCAAACTGCAGGGTAAATTTTATCATATTGTGGTCACTGCTCCTAGGGACTCCTTCACCTTCAGCTCCCTAATTAAGTCTGCCTCATTCCTCATCACCAAATCCAGAATTGCCTGTTCCCTAGTAGGCTGTGCCACAAGCTGCTCCTAAGAACCATCTGGTAGACGTTCCACTAATTTCTTTTTCCTGGGATCCGCTACCAACCTGGTTTTCACAATCCACCTGCTAGGATGGCAGCCAGAGACCTGGGTTCAATTCCCGCCTCAAGCGACTTTCTGTGTGGAGTTTGCACATTCTCCCCATGCCTGCGTGGGATTCCTCCGGGTGCTCCGGTTTTCTCCCACAATCCAAAAATGTGCAGGTTAGGTGAATTGGCCATGCTAAATTGCCCGTAGTGTTAGGTGAAGGGGTAAATGTAGGGGAATGGGTCTCGGTGGGTTGCGCTTCGGTTGGTCAATGTGGACTTGTTGGGCCGAAGGGCCTGTGTCCACACTGTAAGTAATAATCTAATTGAAGTCCCCATTATTATTGTAGCATTGCCTTTTCTATCTCTTGAGTTATTTTCTGCTCTACATCCTGTCTATTACTAGGAGGCTTGTACACAACTCCCATCAGGGTAATTTCTTCTCTCGAGCTCCTGAATTCTACCCACACAGTTTATACCTTTCAATTCTACATCACTTTTTCCTATCAATCTTAGTTCATTTCTTATTAACATGTCAACCCTGCACCCTTTGCCCATCTCCCTGTCCTTTTGATAGAGCATAAGTCCTTAGATTTTTAGTTCCCAGCTCTGATCCCCTTGCAGCCGCATCTTTGTGATACGTACATTGTATCGGCTAAATTCAATCTTCGCTAGTTCTGCAGAAGGGTTCTGAAGAAATGTCACTGGGTTCAAAATGTTAACAGTGATTTCTCTCCACAGATGCTGCCAAATCTGCTGACATTTTCCAGCAATTCTTGTTCTTTCTCTTGTTCCAGCATCCACATTTCTTTTGGCTTTTTACCCACAGTTCAGCATTGACCGCTCCCCCTTATCATAGTTGTTCTCTTAGCTGCAATGCCTGAAGTTAGATTCCGAGCCTTTCCGTATTCTCTGTCCTAGAACGTGTTCTTTAAATTTTAATAACCTTTGCTGAGTTCTCCTACCTCCTTGAACTTCTTCCTTAATTTTCCATACAGTTGAACTCCTGCAATCTCACTAAAATTCTACCCAAAATCCTATTTGTGATTTCCCATGACCCTGGTCCCAGCATGATTCAGTTGGAACTTGTCCCATCAGACCAGCTCCTTCCTTCCCTGGTGGTGTGTGATGAGGCACATTTTGATAAATGATCTCAGAGTAAAGGATCTCCATAAAGCAATAGCTGTTACATTGTAGGATTTAGTTTTCAATTTGAGGGGGGGAATCTCAGGTGTCAGAAACAGTTAAATTTAAATAGTAGTATTGACAAAGGAAGGAGGTCAGACTTAGCAGGAGCAGACTGAGAAAGGAGTTTAACAGTAAAGATTGTTGAGGATCAATGGTGAACCTTTAAGAAAGTAGCCTGTGCCTCACAACAAACATGTATCCAGTGAGAGAGAATTCTAAGAAAGGGATAAAACAATCATGGTTAACAAATTCAATTCACAATAGCATATAGACCAGTGAGCCTGATGTCGGTGATAGGCAAGTTGTTGGAGGGAATCCTGAGGGACAGGATGTACATGTATTTGGAAAGGCAGGGACTGATTAGGGAAAGTCAACATGGCTTTGTGCATGGGAAATCATGTCTCACAAGCTTGATTGAGTTTTTTGAAGAAGTAACAAAGAGGATTGATGAGGACAGAGTAGTAGATGTGATCTATATGGACTTCAGTAAGGCGTTCGACAAGGTTCCCCATGGGAGACTAGTTAGCAAGGTTAGATCTCATGGAATACAGGGAGAAATAACCATTTGGATACAGACTTGGCTCAAAGGTAGAAGACAGAGAGTGGTGGTGGGTTGTTTCTCAGACTGGAGGCCTGCAACCAGTGGAGTGCCACAAGGATCGGTGCTGGGTCCTCTATTTTTTGTCGGCCAATCTGCTGAGAAATGGCAGATGGAGTTTAATTCAGATAAATGCGAGGTGCTGCATTTTGGGAAAGCAAATCTTAGCAGGACTTATACACTTAATGGTAAGGTCCTAGGGAGTGATGCTGAACAAAGAGACGTTGGAGTGCAGGTTCTTAGCTCCTTGAAAGTGGAGTCGCAGGTAGATAGGATAGTGAAAAAGGCGTTTAGTATGCTTTCTTTTATTGGGAGTTGGGAGGTCAGGAGGTCATGTTGCGGCTGTACAGGACATTGGTTAGGCCACTGTTGGAATATTGCGTGCAGTTCTGGTCTCCTTCCTATCTGAAAGATGT
>NC_057710.1:39508157-39555715 GCF_004010195.1 Chiloscyllium plagiosum
TAGAGATTTACAAAATTATGAGGGGCATGGATAGGATAAATAGACAAAGTCTTTTCCCTGGGGTCAGGGAGTCCAGAACTAGAGGGCATAGGTTTAGGATGAGTGGGAAAAGATATAAAAGAGACCTATAGGGCAACGTTTTCACTCAGAGGGTGGTATGTGTATGGAATAAGCTGCCAGAGGAAGTGGTGGAGGCTGGTACAATTGCAACATTTAAGAGGCATTTGGATGGGTATATGAATAGGAAGGGTTTGGAGGGATATGGGCCGGGTGCTGGCAGGTGGGACTAGATTGGGTTGGGATATCTGTTTGGCATGAACGGGTTGGACCAGAGGGTCTGTTTCCGTGCTGAAATCTCTATGATTCTATTTAAAGAAGAATCATATAATGTGGCAAACATTAGTGGAAAACCAGAGGAGTGGGAAAGTTTTAATAGCCAATAATAGATTAGCAAAAAGGAACTGAAGAGTGAAAAGATAAACTTTGTGGGAAAACTAACAGGTAATATCAAGAAGGACAGCTAGAACTTGCTTAAATAGATGAAACGAAAGAGAGAGCTCAACGTGAACATAAACCCCTTCGAGAATGAAGCTGGGGAAATTGGGAGAACAAAGAAACGGCAGAGGAATGGATAAATACTTACCATTAAGCTTCATGGTAGAAAGTGTTAATAGCATTCTAAAAATGGTAAATAATCTAGAGGAGTTACTCTCAGCATAAGGGCTTGGTCAGTCAGCATGGAGATGAGAGGAATTTCTTCTTTCAAAAATAATCAATAAGGCCTGAGACAGATTTTTAAGCGGCTGGGGAATCAACTATTGTGGGGGGAAAAGGCAGGAAAATTTACTTGAGGATGACCAGATCTCATTGATTGAATTTGCAAACTTGATAGATTGAATAGCCTATTTTTTCTCCAATGTCTTGGTTTTATTTTTGGACAGGACAGGGTACAAAATATAACTGAATACAAAGTGTTAAGGAAACATTGGGGAAAAAAAGAAATATTGACTAAGGTGAGTATTACAGTGATGAAGAAAGATTCCTGGAGGAATCAGCTGTAACATTCTGTCTGGCAGAAAGCAAAGCATGGGATAAAAGGCCCTTCTTAGGAAGGCAGCCAGTGACAAGTGATATTCCTAAAGGCTCTGTGTTGGGGGCACAACTTTTCACTTTATGAATTAACAATCTATTTGAAGGAACTGAGGGCATTCTGGCTAAGTTTGCAGACAATAAAAGATAGGTAGAGGGACAGGTAGTGATAAGGAGGTGAGAGGCTCAGAAGGATTTGAACTGATTAGGAGAGTGGGCAAAGAAGTGGTAGATGGAGTACAATATGGTCATGCACTTTGGTCAGAAGAATAGAAACATGGACTATTTTCTAAATGCGGAGAAAATTCAGAAGTCTGAAGTGCATAGAGACTTGGGAGTTCTAGTCCAGGATTCTCCTAGGCATGGTGGCTCAGTGGTTAGCACTGCTGCCACACAGCACCAGGGACCCAGATTCGCATCCAGTTTCAGGCAACTGTCCGTGTGGAGTTTGCACATCCTTCTCGCGCCTGCGTGGGTTTCCTCCAGGTGCTCCAGTTTCCTCCCACGATCCAAAGATGTGTAGGTCAGGTGCATTGGCCATGCTAAATTGCCCATAGTGTAAGGTACATTAGTCATGGGGAACTGTAGGGGAATGGTTCTGAGTGGGTTTCTCTTTGGAGGGTCGGCGTGGACTTGGTAGGCCAAAGGGCCTGTTTCCACACTGTAGGAAATCTAATTTAAACTTGCAGGTTGAGTGAGAATTAGGAAGGCAAATGCAATGATGGCATTTATTTTGAGACAACTTGAATATAAAAGCTGGCATGTACTTCTGAGGCTCTATAAGGCTCTGGTCAGACCACATTTGGAATATTGTGCACAGTTTTGGGCTCCATATCTCAGGAACGATGTACTGGCCCTGAATGCATATTCAGAGGATGTTCACAAGAATATTCCCAGGACTGAAAAGCTTAACATACGAGGAATGTTTGAGGACTCTGGGTCTATACTCAGTGGAGTTTTGAAGGATGGAGGGGTATCTAATTAAAACATACAGAATACTGGATAACCTGGACAGAATAGATATTGGGAAGATATTTCTGTTGGTAGGAGAGAATAAGACCAAGGGCATAACCTTAGAGTAATGGAGGTAAGGAGAAACTTCTTAAGCCAAGGAGTGATGAGTCTATGGAATTCATTGCCAGAGAAGGCTGTGGAGGTCAGGTCATTGGGTATATTTAAGACTGAGATTGATAGGTTCTTGAGTATCAAGGGTTATGGGGTGAAAGCCGGAGAATGGGGTTGAGAAATTTATCGGCTATGATTGAATGGCGGAACAGACTCAATGGGCTGAATAGCCTAATTTCTGCCCCTATGTCTTATAGTTTAAAATTCATTTGGATGGAGATACAAAATAAAACTGATGATATAATCCTACTACTGTGACTACAATTTTACTTGTTCCCTCCTCAAAGCTTGCATTCCCACTTAATTTCATATCATCAGTACACTTAGATAAATTGTCTTTTTGTCTAATCTGTTATTATAAACAATTATTATGTAAACAGTATTATGTATATAATATTATATGTAAGTAAATAGCTGAGGCTCCAGCACTCTGAGTTATAGCTTGCCAAAAATTGATAATACCATTCATTTCTGCCAGTTAACCAATCCAGTCCATGCTGATATTTCACCCCGACTCCATGAACGTTTTCTTTGTATATCCACTTCTCTTGTGGCATCTTATCAAATTCTTTTTCGAAATCCAACATAAATTTCCTATAACACGATTGCCGAATTTAGACTGATATTTATAGAACATGAACTTTCCTTACCTGTATTGGCTATAACACGATTCTGGCCCCATTAGTTTAAATGGTGCTGGTATTCCACGATTTTAATAAAAAGCGAGATCACACGGTAACTGAATGACGGTGTTGTAAGGGAACTACATGTATTCCGTATCTACTGGTTACTGTTATCTGGACTGGAATGATAATAGTGCAAAGGGAAAAAAAATTAAAGAATTTTTGAGGAATGGATCTGATTCTGGCAGATGCTATGTGTCAAGTATGAATGGAGGGAACATTTTAAAATATTGATTATAGGATCATACAGTTTAGATTAATTATGGAAAAGGACAAAGAGTAGTATAGAGTCAAAAGTCAATTGGAGGAGCATCAATTCCAAGGTCTGAAGGTGGATATATCACCTAAACCAGGTAGACCACCCCAGGATTCTGAAGGATATAGCTGAGGCGATTGTAGAGGCATTGGTTATGATCTTTCAGGAATCACTGAAATCAGAGAAGGTCCCAGAGGACTGGAAAATGGCTAATGTAGCACTCCTGTTTAAGAGGGGAGGGAGGCAGAAGGCAGGAAACTGTCGTCTGGTTTGCCTGTTATTGGTTATTGGTAAAATTTTAGAGCCTATTATTAGGGATGTGATTGCAGAATACTTGAAAAGTGTGCATGATAAAGTAGGACTGAGTCAGTTCAGCTTTGTCAAGAGGAGGTCAAGCCTGACAAATCCATTTGAATTCTTTGAAGAGGTAGTGAGCAAGTTAGACAAAGGAAAGCCAGACATGATCTTTTTGGATTTCCAGAAGGTCTTTGACAAGCTTCCATACTAACAGCACAGGAATTTGTTAGAAGTCAATTGTATTTCAGCAACCTGATTGTATTTATGATGATGGAACAAAAGGAGCTCATCAGAGTCCTGTAATTGATGTGCCTATAGAGTTTCGAAATGTATTTGATAAAGTGCCACATAATAAGCTTGCTAGCATAGTTTAAAACCATAAAATAAACAGGACTGTGGCGGCATGGAAAAGAATTGGCTGAGTGACAAGATACAAAGTAGAAGTGAACAGTTGTTTCTTCGAAGATCAAAATTGGCGTTTCCAAGGGGTTGGTACTCCGATCACTGTTACTCTTATATTAATGCGTTAGACTTGAGGTATGGGGAAAAATTTCAAAATTTTGGGCAGCACAGGAAGAAAATGTTACGAAGGAGATAGTGATTGACTTCAGGAGGAAATATGCTGGTGGTGTGGGCAGAGTCTTGTCAGGCTAAATTTAATGTAGAGACACATGAATTGATTTAGTTTGATTAGAAGAATAATGAGAGGCAATAAAAATTAAAGTTTAATTAAAGGGAATACAGAAGAGAAAAACCTGGGGGTATGTGTGCATAGAACATTGATTTTGGCAGGGCGGGTTGAAACGTGCTTAGAAAGACGTATGGGATCTTGAACTTTTATTAATAAATATGCAGAATGCATTAACAAGAAAGTTAAAATGATGTTTTTCTTAAATATTGGTGAGTTTCAACAGGAGTATTGTCCCCAATTCCGAACATGTTAGGGGTGGAACAGTGGCTCATTGGTTAGCACTGAGGGACCCGGATTCGATTTCAGCCTCAAGCGACTATCTGTGTGGAGGTTGTACTTTCTCCCTGTGTCTGCATGGGTTTCCTCCCACAATCCAAAGATGTGCAGGTCAGATGAATTGGCCATGCTAAATTGCCCATAGTGTAGGTGCATTAGTCAGAGGGAAATGGGTCTGGGTGGGTTATTCTTTGGAGGGTTGGTATAGACTTGTTGGGCCAAATGGCCTGTTTCCATACTATAGGGAATCAAATCTAAACTAATCAAATGTGTTCTAACATAAATGTTAGAATGTCACAAACAATATAGAGAATTTACAGGAAAGATTTGTGAGAATGGTGCCAGGTCTGGTTATATGGAAGAATGAAGAATTAATGGGACAGAAGGTTGAGTTGCTTAAAAGCATAGGGAACCTGCATGGAATGAAACTGTAGCTAATGTACACTAATTTAAGTTAATAAAAACCTATACTGGAGAAACTCAACAATTCTGGCAGAAGAGAGAAACACAGATAATATTTCAGGACCAATATGACACTTCTTCAGAAGATCTAAGGTGACTGACAAAATATTCAAAAGTGACCCTAGGTAAGGCAAGTTTATGCTCTAGAATACATACCTGAAATAGTGATGGAGCTTTGAGGTTTTCAGAAGATAAAACATCGCAAGCTAACAAAATTGTATCATTTCACCCTGTAGAGGATGTTGGATAAGCAGCATGACAAATCAGGTACATTGGAGTGAAAGTTGTTAGAAACAGCTTTTTATGAGCATACATGTGGAATTTTCCTTGTATTTTGGGGTGATGTTGCTGACAGCAGTATATATTTGAGAAACAGGAGGGCGCCGAAAGGGTGGAACCACAGGCTACTCCCGAGCCAATTTGCAAGAGTCAGAGTTCTTAAATGGGCAAATTCTATTGATCAAGTTTCCTATATAGAGTCACACAATCAGCAAGTTTGCTATATAGCCAGGCAATTTATTTTCGTCTGAGGTTGGAATTGTGGCATGATATCTCTGTTTAACTTTCAATAGTGTCGCAAGGATCTTTACTTCTAGCTGATTAGGGAGTCCAGAATTCAGTCTAAGCACCTCATGTCAGTTTCATTGAACTTAAAACATATTAACAGATAGACTAAGTTACAGTGATTATTTTACACAGTATTACATCAAATATAGAACACAAGAAAGAGGTCCTTATCAACAAGTTTAGGACGATGATGGTCAACTTGAACTTTTCCGATCCTTCTTCAACCAACTCAATCAATATGTCCCTTTAATCCATTTTATTTTGCCTAGCTTTCCTTCACATGCATCTGCTATAATTGCTTCAAAAGCATGGGGTTCCACATTCTCAATACCCTTTCAGAAGATCCTTCTGAATCCCCTACTTGATGTGCTATCGATGATCTCTGGATTTAGTGATCCCGACAGGATCTTTATGTATGTCTACTCTCATGAGTTGAAGATTTGTAAGAGCAAAGTTTGAGTAGTTTATGAACATTTGCCAATGCTTGAATTGAAATTACTGTGTTAAATTATTTTCCAGCCACCTATGTAGACATGTGCATGCATAAGGTACTATTACTATGTTGTCAATTGTTTGGCACAAGGCAGATTCATTGCTTCATCAAAGCTTGTTGGCTATTTGTTTAAATAAAGAAAATCAATAGCCTGCAGAAACATTTAAGAAGTCATCTAAGCAGTTAAATGGAAAGAATAATTGAAATTGTGAATGAGCAATCTAATTCTATGCAGCGTTAGTTTCATGTTATGCATTGCTCATGAAATTAAAAAAGAAAGAAAATTGCATCTTTCAGATGTTCAGGACATCCCAAATAGTTTCACAACTAACTTGCAAAGTACAGTCACAGTTACCAAGGCAGCTCCCGCAGCCAATTTGAACACGACGATAAGATACATGGCCAGCTTATGATGATTACCATGTCTAAAAGTGTGAAGAGAGCTTGCATGCACTTGGCATCTCTACCTGTTAGTGTAGTGTGATTTTATATATTTCCATATCATTTATTTTGTATATTTCAATTTTGAGCTAGTGGCATGTGGGTTTTTTGTTTGTTTAATAGTTAACTTGTACATGTTTATCCATCACCACAACCACAGAATCTAGTCTGGAGTAGTCTCTAGGCCCCCTAAAAGTATCTATATGGTAGGACAGGGAATAAATCAGAAGATAATCATATAAAATAAAAATGGACGTACCTTGATCTTAGGTGACAAAATCTTTGTGTAGATTGACAGAGGTAGAATTTATAGTGTGTGCTCAGGACAGTTTCCTAAAATAATCCATCCAGGGATCAAGGTATTTTGGATCTGATGACGTGTCATGACTCAGGTTTAATAGATGATCTCAATAAAAAAAAAAGAAATCCTCGCAGTAACAGAAACCAAAACACAATATAATTTAATATTCAGTTTGAAAGAGTGAAGTTTGAGTTAGAAACAACTGTGCTAATCTTAAATGAAAGTAATTACAAAGGAATGAGAGCAGAGAGCAGCTTTTTGTTACAGTTGGTAATTTGCAGAACTCTAGGCTGAAGCTGCAGGCTTGCTCTTGAGGAAGAGAGGTAGTTTAGGACTGTTAAGAAGGAGGTTACTGTATGGTTAAACCATCAGAGTTATTTGAAGCTGAGAAAGTCTAATCTCAGTTATACGAAGACTTAAGGAAGAGGCGATCAAATTCTCAAGATAGGGCATTGGAATGACCATTAAACTGAACATTATAGATGTGAAAAGAATGTAACTCTCGTGTAAGTACTGCAAAGGAGTACTTTTGAGGTTAATGGGGTTCTACTTCACTGTGTATTGTAAAATTTTTAAATCTGTGTTTTCTGTTAATATTTTAGTTTATTCAATTTTAACATCTTTTATTTAAACTTCTGTTTTGAATAATAACAAGCTTGCATGTTTGTGTTTCACTGAAAGGCTACCTTATTAGACCAAAAATAAACAACAAAATTTGATCTATCAAGCTAGATTTCAGTCTCTGATCTGACCTGCCCAGTAATAACATCAGCTGGGATAAACACCTAATTCAGGTGTTTAAATTGGCAAAACTTGATTAAGTAGGTGTATAGGTCAGAACTGTTTCCCCTGGTGGAGAATTCCAGAACAAAGAATAACCTTAAAATTAGAGCTGAGTCATTTAAAAGTATGTCAGAAATAATTTCTTTACATAAAAAGGTCTTGGTGTCATGTCCAGTTTGATACATAACACATCTGACAATGTAGCACATGCTTACATCTCCTTAACCAAGCACTGATAGAGGTTAGATTGCGAGATCCAAGTCAAGCTGTCAATTAAGATTGTTCCAGCAACAATCAATATAAAAACTTACTGTTGTGTGTGTTTGTCGTGATGTTACATACAAATAGTGACTGTGAAAATTGGCAGCTCAGTATGATTGGATAGAAATGCATATTGGCTGTAAGCTGGAAGTATGCCATTTACCGTATTGGTAGAACCCAAAAAAATTACTTTGCGTTATATGTCTGAAACAGATTATATATTCAGTGAAAAAACTAAATGCTTATTTGAGATCTATACTGAAAGTTTGTTGTTATCTAAGACAGCCACTGTCAGGCCACATGTTATTCCTAATAAAGGAATTTTTTGAAGTATACTTTATGAACTACATTAACTACCAGATTATGCATTAAAAGAATGTGGGTCACCACTTCTCTCTATATAGCCATCAATTTTTTAGTTTGTTTCGAAACAACATGCACCTTTCCAATTCACCACCCTATCTATCTCCCTACACAGTTAGATGCTGGATGAGAAATTGGACTTTAAAGATGAAGAGAAGCGAATTCAACAGTGACTTTCGAAAGAAAATTGGATAAACACTTGAAAATGAGAAATTTGCAGGGCAGTGGGGAACAAGCAGAGGACTGGGTCTAATTGGATAACACATTCAAAGATCTGGCACATAAATGTTAAGCCAAAGGTGCTGTGTTAATTCATGGCTGAGTAAAGAAATTTCTAAATCTCCCTATGGATATAGCTTGCAAAAATATACAAAACTAACTAAAACTCTTAAGGTATTATTTAGGCTTCAGAAATACAGGACAATTTTGGATCTGCTCAAAAAATGCAATGCAATAAGAAATTATTTTATATTTGGTAAATGAAAGTTGAAAATCCCTTCTTAGATTATTTGAAAATTTTATATTCTATGTTCAGAATTATGCCATGTCAGTTTCATGTCCATACACTGTCAATGGTCACAACTTTTCAAAATGCTTTTCTGTCAATGTTTAATCCTGTTAATTGTTATTAGGTATTGAAAATGAAAGAGTTTTGCACAGGTTATGTCCTTAGATTCTCTAGATCTGTAATTATACAACAGATTATTTAAAAAAATCTATTTGTTTTATGATCTTCCTGTTATTTATGTGAAAGATTATGAAAGATTAGCCTAGAGTGGAACTTAACCAACCATTCAGTTGCACTTTTGATAAATAGATTAGCTAAGATTCAATAGACTTATCACAACACATGATGGCTGTTCAGGGCAATTAAACTGTCTTTTTTCATGTCTGTGTGTGTGCACGCGCCCTTTCACAACCTTCAACTTGATTCTCAGTGATTCAAAATTAACTTAAAAGTGTTGTTTGCTGACAGCTTAAAGCTTAATTGACTGAAAGCCAAATAGACTGAGTTCTATATTCAGCAGTAAGGCTATTGATAAGCCATGTGCAAATTGTGTGGGTTGAATGAACAGCAGTTCCCACTCCTTTTCTAGTATTCAGTGCACATCACATTGTGGCTGTGCAGTCAAAATTGCTTTGTTGAGCCTTTTATCACATGAAGTTAACTCTCTGGAGTCCCCAAGTAGTGATTCTGTACTGAGCTGCTGAGTATTTTAAGCTCTGTCCATTTCTGATAATGGATTAACAAATCTAATTGTAGACCATTTGACAAAAATCCTTTCTATTTTGTTACTTGTGCTGTAAGTATTAAGTTGTTTAGTGAAAATCCTTTTCATTTCATTACATATGCTAAGTAATTTGTAAATTTACAAGGAAATCTTTTCATTCTGGGAAACTGGGATATTAAGTAAATGTTGCCTTTAACCAAGGTATGTACAACTCCAATGTTCAAATATTTTGTATAGTTTTCATACATAAATATTTCTTCGACACACTACATTCGAGTAATTTTCCATTTAATGAACTGAAATTGAATTACTGTCAGTGCGCATAACATTTTTCAAATGAGGGGAAAGGAAACTCTGAAAATTCCTGGAGTACTTGATCTGTTGCAGCATAATGAAGCTGGTTGTGAATTGCATACATTTTGAAAATGAACTATGAGCTTGTTTCCAATATTACAATCTAAGTCTAGAAAATGAAACAAATTTACATTATTTTTTATAATTTTAAGACTAATTATAGCATGGCTTATTGCTAGGTAATTCATATAAAGCATGCAGAAATATAATTTTAAAAGCCAAGAATCAATATTATTGCTGCTGCTTACGATTTAAGCATTAAAATATTCTTAAATGCTGTGCGAGGTTCTGTGACACAGCAAGTTTTATTTGCAACTACAATTCATCAAAATTTTAATATTTGAATCATGTTTAAATACAATTATTTCATTTTGAATAAAGTAATGAAAAGCAATTTTTCAGGTTTGAAGTGGAAAATACTGGTGACGAGTTAAAATATTGATCTGAATGCTCTGTGGGAATTTAGCTCCAAGAGAGCAGTAAGGTTTTAAAATATTAACCACTACCATTTTGTTTGATCTATCCTGCAGTATTAAAGATGAGACATCAAGTTGTTTAAATTACTTTGTGAACATATAATAGGTATGCTGTCTCTTGATTGAGACATAATTTATATTTCAGATCTCAATGTAACATTTAAATAGTTATATTGATGCTGATTAGCTTGTATTCCTATTTGTTTAAGCTATGACTTAACCAAAAATCATATCTGAAATCATGCATCGAACATACAAACGTATCAAATACAGTTGCTCTAAATTCTAAAATGTAATTTGATGAAATTGAGGATGGGTTTTGTTCTCATGTCACCTATTATGTTTTGTATTATCTCAAGGCGTAAACCATACATTTCAAATACATATGTAAGTTAATGCTTTCAAGCTGTTTCTACATAATAACTGAGTTATTCCCTGTTTTCTCATTTCACTCATTGTTAAATTTTAAGTTGGGTATATCTGATGTGCTTTACTGGATTATTTACTGTAGCAACAATGCCCAACCTCTGATCTTTGAGAAAACTGTCCACAAAGAACCAGTGTCTTTGTGTCACGCACTTCCCTTTCTCGATAGTATTTAATGTGGGTATCAAATCAAGGCTTGCGTAGCAAATTTGCTAGAAAGCAGGCATTCACATTGAACAGGAATGGAAAAAAGTCAGGAAGTTAGGAAAACAAATCCTCTTGCATTCTTAGATAGGAAAATAAATCATTTTAGTGATGGAGAAATTTTAGATTCCAAAAATATAAAATTAGCTTTCTACGGCCTGTGAGGGTATTTCTCAGTAAAATTAATACGCCTTTTGAAAACCCAGTTAACATTCAACAAGGCTTAGTGTTTTCATGCATCTTTCAAAACCAGCCATGCAAAAGTTGAAGATTTTATCAATTTGCTGGTTGTTTAGAAGTTGCAGAAGTTGAAGTTGCAGAACTCCACACACTGGAAGAAGGTAGAATCTGTGAGATCAGCTTCTGAACATTTTCATTATTGTGCTCATCTGGACTTACAAAGTTGTTTTCATTTTTGTTAGACTAATGACTGCAAGTGCTTACAGTTTTGCCATAATTACCACCACAGAATCTGAGTCGGTAGTTTTCAGCTCTCCCATCCACCCTCACACCAAAGGAAATGGTAAGGAACATATGAATAGGCCATTCAGACCATCAAGCTTGCCCCTATTTCAATACAGTTCTGGCTGATCAAAGACTTAAGTGCATTTTTGCTCAGCCTGTCGCCTTAACGTTGTATGCCACTGGCATCAGAAATTCATCAATCTCCACCTTAAACATACCGAAGGACTGAGCCTCTACAGCCTTATGTGGTAGAAAATTCCAAAGGTTTATGACCCTCTGAAAAAATTAATTTTCCCCCTTGTAAATTATTTGTCTAATCTTAATTCATTTACTTACCTCCAGTTATAGTAATTTATCATAAATGTTTGCAGTCGGCACAATTCATCATTATGGATTTGACTAAAAACTTCATCTGTGATTTCGTTTCAAGATTAGTATGAATGCAGTAACCGATACCTTACATAGCTGCATAATACACTGATCCTGAACACCCTGTCATCTTCAAAACTTAATGAATATTTACAAAGCTTGTCATGGATAGTTTATTTTCTATTTGTTTTTTTGAAAAGTTTGTGTGAATAAGTTGACTGGAGGAAATACGTTTGGACCGAGACTGTTTTACTTTATTCATACAAATGATTTGGATGTGAATATAGAAGATATGGTTGGTAAGTTTGCAGATGATACCAAATTGGTGGTGTATTGGACAGCGAAGACGGTTACCTTAGTAAAACGGGACCTTGATCAGATGGGCCAAGGAGCGGCAGATGGACTGTCATTTAAATAAATGTGAGGTGCTGCATTTTAGAAAGGCAAAACAGGGCAGGACTTATACACTTACTGGTAAGGTCCTGGGCAGTGTTGCTGAACAAAGAGATATTGAAATGCAAGTTCGTAGTTTGTTGAAAGTGGAGTCACAGGTAAACAGGATAGTGAGAAAGCCGTTTGGTATGCTTGCCTTTATTGGAAAGTGCATTGTGTTGGAGTTGGGAGGTCATGTTGCCGCTGTACAGGACATTGGTTAGGCCCCTTTGGGAATACTGCATGCAATTTGGGTCTCCCTGCTATAAGAAGGATGTTGTAAAATTTGAAAGGTTCAGAGAAGATTTACAAGAATGTTGTCAGAGTTGGAGGATTTGAGCTGTAGGAAAGGCTGAATAGGCTGAGGCTTTTTTCCTGGACCGATCGAGGCTGAGGGGTGTCTTTATAAAGATTTATAGAATCATGAGGGGCATAGATAAGGTGAATAGCCAAGGTCTTTTTCCCAGGGTAGGGGAGTCCAAAACTAGAGGGCCCAAGTTTAAGGTGAGAGGGGTAAAATTTAAAAAAAAAAAGGAACTGAGGGGCAACCTTTTCACTCAGAGGGTGGTATGTGCATGGAATGAGCTGCCAGAGGACATGTTGGAGGTGGGTTCAGTTACAACATTTGGAAGGCCTCTGTGGGCACTTGCATAGGAAAGGTTCAGAGGAATGTGGGCCAAATGCTGGCAAATGGGACTTGTTTAGTTTAGGATATCTGGTCGGCATGGACAAGTTGGACCAAATGGTCTGTTTCATGCTGTATAACTCTATGACTTTATGACTCAAATCTTGAATAGCCACTTCCTTAACTTCAAAGTGCTTTAATTTCTCCATACTTGCATTCATCAAACCATTGTTTAGTATTGAAAATTTTTATTATTAATTCCTGCCTTGGGAGCTTTCTGAACAGCAGTGCAGACTTAAGAAAGTTAATCTGGCTTTGGGAATGCACAGCTGACCCGAGGGGAAGACAATGCTGATACATAGCACTTTTACTTGTGGACAAGAGAGCAGCTTTTGTGTGATATTGTCATGACTTACCTGTACGTTGAGTAGCTAAGTATGTTTGTATTTAATCCCTCCCCCCTGATAAAACCTGGTAACATGACATATATGATTTCAAGGATGGATTTCCTCTCTCATGTGAAGATTCTGAGATTGCCTTCCTCAATTATCTTCATCTATTTCATAATATCCAGACTGTGTTTTCAGGTCATTTGTTGTCTGTGTAGAAATGTATTGCTTTATCTAAGCGTCTCTGTGTTAATGATTATTGTCTCTAGATTTTTGACCTTTCTCTTCCCTTACTGTCTTTTCTGCAAAACAAAAGTCAATGAGAGAGAGGTAAGTACGCAAATGGGAAGCCAAATATATATTCTTATGTTCATGTGCAAACAATGTATTCTAACATTTTCTGAAATTTGATACATGCACCAAATTCTCACTTGGTTTAAGGTGGTCATTGCTCACAAAACTTTTATTTTCTTTCTGCTATTAAACACCTCCCTACTCATCCACCAAATGATTCTCATTGCATGGAACTGGGTCATCACATCTGTGTCATTAGAAAATGGGTTATCCAGCCTAATCTATCTTTGCAGCTCAAGGACTATCTCCTGTAGATAGTTCTTGGAACAGTGCAGACTTGATTTGTGCATTGGAATGATACAAACTCCTAAACACAGCAGAATCATTGGAATTGCTTCGGAAATTCAAAATTGCAATGGACAAATCCCTTGCACCTGGAACACTTGGACAGTTTCCATGAAAGTTGGAGAATTCAGAAGGGTCTGTTTCAGTTAACAGTTAGCCAAAAGATGTTAGAGGATTGAGTTGCTTGTGTAACTCCTGAATAACTATTAAACTGACCCACCAGCACTCCACTCCCCAACTCTTCACACCTCCCCAAACATCTGAGAACTACCCCATGCTCAGACAAGACCCTAACTCAGTGTGACATCTATCCCTGCTGCTGGCCTGCACTACCCCCCAACGTCCTGCCTACACCCCTCCCACTCCCAAATGAATCTACCAATCGGAACTGACCTGACACACTGCCCTCCCACCATCGATCCTGAAACCAGATTCCTCCCTGATACATCTCCCAAGCTAGCCCAAGCACGTTGTCACTTCCCTGCCACTATGTTTCCTCACTCACCTGCCATCATAACCCTTACTCACCTGCCATCATAACCCTTTAAACAACTGCTGCCCTAATCCAACACTTTCCCTACATATTTACTGTTCACAGCAGCTATCAAAAGTGTCTGACTGTGCTGTTGAACATTTAAATTTCAAAACACGGCTAACTAAGTGCTGCAGAAGGGGGGCCCAGTTTGACATCTCCTGAATATCCTGCACTGTATGAGAACTGAAAAATGTGTTGCTGGAAAAGCACAGCAGGTCAGGCAGCATCCAAAGAGCAGGAGAATCGACGTTTCGGGCATAAGCCCTTCTTCAGTGATGAGGAGGGTGTGCCAAGCAGGCTAAGATAAAAGGTATAGAGGAAGGACTTGGGGGAGGGGCGTTGGGAATGCGATAGGTGGAAGGAGGTTAAGGTGAGGGTGATAGGCCGGAGAGGGGGTGGGGGCGGAGAGGTCGGGAAAAGATTGCAGGTCAAGAAGGCGGTGCTGAGTCTGAGGGTTGGGACTGAGATAAGATGGGGGGAGGGGAAATGAGGAAGCTGGAGAAATCTGCAACTCCCTCGTCAGGTCCACGGCCTCCACCAACCCAACCTCCACTCCCGGCACCTTCCCCTGCAACCGCAAGAAATGCAAAACTTGCGCCCACATCTCCCCCCTCACTTCCCTCCAAGGCCCCAAGGGATCCTTCCATATCGGTCACAAACTCACCTGCACCTCCACACACATCATTCACTGCATCCGCTGCACCCGATGTGGCCTCCTCTACATTGGGGAGACAGGCCGCCTACTTGCGGAACATTTCAGAGAACACCTCTGGGACACCCGCACCAACCAACCCAACCGCACTATGCTTGAACACTTTAACTCCCCCTCCCACTCCGCCAAGGACATGCAGGTCCTTGGCCTCCTCCATCGCCAGACCATGGCAACACATCACCTGGAGGAAGAGCGCCTCATCTTCTGCCTAGGAACCCTCCAACCACAAGGGATGAATGCAGATTTCTCCATTATCTTAGCCTGCTTGGCACACCCTCCTCATTCCTGAAGAAGGGCTTATGCCCGAAATGTCGATTCTCCTGCTCCTTGGATGCGGCCTGACCTGCTGCGCTTTTCCAGCAACACATTTTTCAGCTCTGATCTCCAGCATCTGCAGTACTCACTATCTCCTATATGAGAATTGTTTGATTTCCAGTATATTCTGCCTTTTTGAAGGAGTCAGGATTGGAATTCCCTGCTAGAAATATGGAACGTGGCCTAACTGAAAAACTTTGGAGTACAGTAGGATTCCAACTGTGATTGGCGCAGATATTCCAAGGAGGATCAAAGATATTTCAAGTACATATCCAAGTGGTTTTAAATGTCATGAATTTTTCTGCCCCTATCAGGACTTTCACTGTCTTCTCGTTAAAAAATGATTTTCAGGTCATTTTTGCCTCTTGTTATTGACCTTTGAAGGAAAATAAGTTCTTCCTATACACTCTACCTCGGCACGTCAACAATTTATATCACAGGAAAGTTATGAGCTGATTGTTTGTTGATTAATTGCAATTAATTTCAACTCAGTAATTTCGGAAAACTTAAATATTGAAGCTAGTGGAGGGGAAGAGAATTTATACATAAGGAGAGGGAGCTGATTTGTAAATAAAGGCAAAGAATTTCTACTTTTATTGATCTCCAGCCGCTAACTTCCAGAGGAAGTTTTGGATGTAGATACAATTACAATGTTTAAATCACTTTTGGAAAAGTATGCTAATAGGAAAAACTCGGAGGGATATAGGCCAGGAACAGACAGGTGGGACTAGTTTAGTTTGGGATTATTGTTGGCATGGACTGGTTGGACCAAAGGGTCTGTTTCCATGCTATAAGACTCTACACAAGTAAGGTTAAAGTTAGTAAATAGTGTTTTCTTTAACTAAAAATGCCTAGCCTCCTCCTTTTTTCTTACTTTTTCTTGAACACTACAATGATCAATATTTAACACCCCACCTCTGCCCTTCTTTTTGTCAGTTTTATTTCTCATCAATATTGAGCCCCACGCATTGCTATTGGGGTTCCCAGCAGTAATTATGCTGTTGAAATTCAGGAAAACATCAAGGAGTGAGGGCTATGAGGAGCTGACACAGAAGAGAGTTAAGCAGGGCATCCCTAATAGAACTGAATGGCTTGCTCGGCCTTTTAAAGGGGCAGCTAAGAGTTATTCACTTTGCTTTGGGTCTGGAGTCATGTGTAGGCCAGACCCATTTTCTGAAGGACATCAGTGACCTAGATGGACAATAAATTGGCATGTTCAGAGGTGTTTTGATAAATGGAAAACATTGTCTATTATTATAATAACCATTTGAAAATCTATCTTATTATTTGATTGTGTTACAGGATGAATGCTGGTGTTAATATTTTCAAAAAACTTTACTTAATTATCTTATTGTTATCCTCAAGGCAGAAAATGCACTGAACAGCTGTAGTAAATTACATAGTCGATTTTTTATAATTGCGTCCAGTTTTGTTGAGACGTATTTGATGTAGATGTGGTGCACTGGTTTTATTCGTGAGGATTATATTCATCGTGCATTAGCTTTTATTGGCAGTAGCGGGATGGTTAAAGTTTTTGTTTTGCTCAATTCCCTCATCATATTCAAGATCAAAATTGTGAAATCATATTAGGACCTACATTTTTCATATGATTAGGCCTGATTGCACCTCTTTCTTCAGAACTGTGTGATAGATTTGAACCATTTACAGTGGTACTTAATTAAGTTAACATTACTGGATACTTTTTGTATCAACTGAAATCAGTTTAAGTGAACTTGACCCTTACCAGTATGATTAGGCTTTACTGAAATGTGCTTCAATTTCTGATATCTCATCTCATTTTTCCTAAAACCGGAGGATTGCAAGCAAAAGATACTTTTGTTCATCAAACTTAAAATATTGATTTTGTTTTTTTGGAAGAAAATAATTTGATCAATTTATTTTGATAAACTTCCATGTATCTAACAGCTCAATGTCACTTGGCTCTTCAGCATTTCTGTGAGATCTTGAAGAGCAGTTTCATGCCCAAGATTTCCTTGGGATGTCATCTTTGCATTTTGTTTTGAGCTTCTGAGACTGAACCAACTTCATTCATGCTGTGTACAAATGCATTAAATGGCAACAGTCCACTGTAGCTTAAGTTTCATGTTTAATTTAATTTCTGCGCTTTGTCTATTCCTTGTACTTGTGCCAGCTGTTTTTCTCTTTCAGATATTCCATTTGTTTATTGTGCATTTATTCAGGTGAAGGGTAGCAATGATAACTTAGCATATTAAACTCTGTTTTCATTTTGTGAAGGACGAGCTTCGTATTTGCAAAAACAAACCCTTAGAATAAGGTAACTTTTCTCATAAACCGTACTGTTGTTTGACTTGAATTGCATACTTATTACTAATGAATATGAATTTTAAAACAAAATATGCTATTTAGTCTCTTTCTTTGTTGTGTAAAGTGTTTGGCTCTAAAACAGGTTCGACTGTATCTATTGCATGGTCTGTATCTGAAGCTGCAATCTAATCTCTTCCACTGCACTGGAGATCAGACACAAGGAATCCAAAGACCATAGCATTTTCCATATTGTATTTGACTTGTATACAAATTAGCATCAGCAACCAATGAGCCAAGGAATTGCTTCCAGAAGAAGCCCACATATGGCATAATACATATAGATGAAAGTTACAGGCAGGACTGCTGGCTTAAGTTTGTTCAGGTTAAAGAATGTTTAGATCATAAGATGGCAATGGCCTTCTAGGCAAGGTGGGAATTGCTTTTTGCTTCACTGCAAATGCAGATATAGTATTGATGAAAACCAAATGACCTAAATTGAACATTAGTTGAAGAATGAGGAAGGTCATAGCTTAATATCCTTATCCACCAGTCTCTCCATCTATTTCCATTGCTCCAGTGATTGTATGACTTGAATCCAATCTGAATCAGATTTTTACTGGATGAACTATTTTAGGGTGTACATAGTCACTCCATTTAGATAATGTAAATTCTGTATTACTTTCTACAATTGAAATGTTTTGTCAAGAATTTACCAGATAATAACACTAACTGCCTCCTATTGAATGTGAGTTCAGGTTGTGTCCAGCCAGACTGATAAAGGTCAGTTCTCTCTGGAGGTTGTTAAGAGTGCTGAGTGAGATGAATTTAGGCAGACATAGAATCTTATTCCAATTAATGCAAGCTTATGTTGCAAAAATTATGTTTAGCGCAGTATAGATTGGTATTATTTTCATGGCCTTTCTCAAAATAAAACTAGAGTAAGAGCATTGAAATGCACATTTGTGTGGGACTTTAATGGATTATTGATGGACTTCAAAAGGTAGTTCTTAAATATAAGCTAAACAACGAATATCCACAATTATGGAAGGATACCCTCTGTTTCTATATGAAAGTTGTGTTTGTGAGACATAGAACATACAATCATACAGCGCAGAACATGCCTTCCGGCCCTCAGTTTTGCACTGACCTGTGAACTAATCTAAGTTCATCCCTGTACACTATCCCATCATCATCCATGTGCTTATCCAAGATTGGTTAAATCTCCTTAATGTTCTTTTCCCTTTTTTCAGACATTACTTTGCTTTAGCATTTAAACCTCAGTCAGATTGGTTTTGTAATAACATTAGCATATTATGGAAAAACAGTAAAGTTTGAAAGATGGTGCATGAGATAGGGCTTTAAATTCTGGGAGAGAAGGGACCTGAGTGGGTTAGATCTGAACAGAGCTAGGGCCAGTGTCCTTGTAGGAAGTTTACAGGTGCACTTCTGAAGGTTTAACTAACTTGATAGAGGTTAGAAACACAAATTTTGTATTGATTGATAAACAACATGTGCAGGAAGGGATGGGAGATATAGCCCTAAAAAGCACAAGTTTGGGATCAGAGAGATTCAGAACTAAGGTAATTGAACAATATGTAAATTAGGTTTGCAGTTTCACTTGGTAAACATATGGTGTATGGTAATTAAGGTTGGTACAGTACTGTGCACAAATGATCACCGGCAATCAATTTTGTGGCAAAACCAAGATCTGGTTCCAAAAAAGCACAGGTCCTTATTACTAAATATTATTGTATATTAAGGAAAGATAGGGAAGGAACGAAAGGAGGGGTGGGAGGTGTAGCGGTGCAAGAGAATAAGTTTAATAAAGAATGAAGTATAATCTAGATACTTCAGAGAAGTCCTGGAGAAATCAAGGAATGAATCCGTTTGATTAGAGGTAGGAACTAATAAATGTAGATCACTAAGTTTATTTTTTTATATAGAATCCCTACAGTGTGGAAACAGACCTTTTGGCGCAACAAGTCCACACCAACCCTCCGCAGAGTAACCCACCCAGACCCATTCCCCTACCCTACTACACTACCTTTACCCCTGATACATATACCTAAATTACACATCCCTGAACACTCTGGGCAATTTAGCATGGCCATTCCTAACCTGCACATCTTTGGATTGTGGGAGGAAACTGGAGTACCCCGTGGAAACCCGTGTAGACACTGGGTGAATATGCAAACTCCAGACAGACAGTCGCCGAGGCTGGAATCAAACCTGGGTCCCTGGTGCTGTGAGTCACCGTGCCACCCACTATATGCCACTGACTACTAAGAAAGATGTAGATAAGAAGGTTGCGGGGAAATTTTAGCAAGGTACAAAACTCTGGAGTAGTGATTATTGGGGATTTCGGTGTGCACTTAGAAATAGTGAAAAGGCCAGAGGGAAAAAAGATTTTGAAGTGTGTTTCTAGTCTCATGGAGCATTGCTGAATCTTGGGACTGCACGTCTGGTAGGTGATACCAAGTGGCATTATCACTAGAGTATTAATCCAGAAACCCAGGTGATGTTCTTGGGTTCAAATCCTGCCGTGGCAGATGGTGGCATACAAATATAAAGCTAATCTGGAATTAAGCACCTAATGATAATTCCAGTTGTTGGGAAAGGCCATCTGGATCACAATGCCCTTCAAGGAAGGAGTTCTACCATCCTTGTTTGGTCTGGCCTACATGTGACTCCAGACTATAGATACACGTTTATACGTTTGTATTCTCATTACAGAAACTTTTGGGGGGAAAAAACAGCCAAACAAAGCTTTCTGAGAGCTGAGGTGAGAAAAATGCTGGTTGAAAAGACTCTGGGGCCCTGTACTGATAATTGCCTCTCAACTGTTTTTGGTCCTTGTTTCTGTTTCTAAAGCCTCAGGAATCAGTAGAAAATAGCCTCCAAAGCTTACAGTAAAGACAAGTCTCTACCTCCTGTAAATACTGTCTTGAATGAGATATTTGGAAACCTGATGATAATTCCACATTTCAGCATCTTTAGTACCTTGTTAATGCTGAAATAATGTGCCATGACCACTGTCCAAGAGTTGGAACCAGCCTCATTTACATCTGAATCGAAGCTTGCCATCAGCCTATGACTGTCAGCAATTCAACTTTGTCAATAAGCAGCCCAGTTCCTTGTGGAATCCAGGATATTCTATGCTTTGATTTTCAGCCATTGACAAACCAAGTATTTTTCTTTTGACATTGTTAAATGTCATCTATGCAATGTTGTTGTCTTGTGTTATGTGAGTGTGTTTGATTATTAGGAAAATAGTTCTAATCCTAGATTATAACTTTGTTGATATCCAGTTTTGTCAGCTATTTTTTGAAATGCATTTTTATCCATTAAAATTAGGTTAATTTTATCAAGAAATGGTAGGAGATGCTGGATACTGTGAAGGCTGTTGGCCCTGACAAGTTCTAGCAATAATACTGAAGACTTGTGCTCCAAAACTTGCTGCTCTGCTAGCCAAGCCCTTCCAGTACATTTGCAACATGGGCATCTATCCAACAATGTGGAAAATTGTCCAGGTATGTCCTGTACACAAAAGGCAGGACAAACCCAACCAATTACTTCTGCGTCAATCCAATCTTAATCATAGTAAAGTGATGGAAGATGTCAGCAACTGTTCTATCAAGCAGCACCTGCTCAGCAATAACCTGTTTAGCACAGCAGATCAGGCAGCATCCGAGGAGCAGGAAAATCAACATTTCGGGCAAAAGCCCTTCATCGATTGCCTGAAATGTCGATTTTCCTGCTCCTCAGATGCTCCCTGACCTGCTGTGCTTTTCCAGCACAACTCTAATCTTGACTCTAATCTCCAGCATCTGCAGTACCCACCTCTGCCTAATAACCTTAGTGAAGCCCAGTGTGGATTCACCAGGACTGTTGAGCTGCTGACCCCATTACAGCCTTGGTTCAAACATGGATGAAAGAAATGAATTCCAGCGGTGAGGTGAGAGTGACAGCCCTTGACATCAAGGCCACATTTGATCAACTGTGGCATCAAGATGTTTTAGCAAAATTAGAATCACTGGGAATTGGGAAGCAAACTTTCTGCTGCTTGGTGTTGTACCTGGCACATGGGAGATGGTTGTGGTTGTTGGAGATTGGTCATCTCAGCTCCAGGACATCTCTGTAGGGCTTTGTCAAGATATTGTCCTGGGCACAGCCATCTTCAGCAGCTTTACCAATGACATTCCCTCTATCATCAAGTCAGCACTGGGGATGTTCACCAATGATTGTATAATGTTCAGCAGCATTTGCAACTCGTCAGATACTGAGGCAGTCCATGTTCAAATGCAATAAGATCTGGGTAATACCCAGGTTTGGCTGACAAGTGGCATGTGACATTTGCATGACACAAATGCTAGACAATGACCATTGCCAATAGATACAATCTAACCACCACTCCTTGACACTCGATGTTACTATCACTGAATTTCCAATGATCAATATCTTTACTGTTGACCAGAAACTCACGTCAACTCACCAGATAAACACAGTGATTACAAGAGCAGGTCAGAGGCTAGGAATACTGCAGCAGGTAACGCATCTCCTGATTCCCAAGAACCTGTTTTCCATCAGAAGGCAGAAGTCAGGAATGTGATGGAATATTCCCCATTAGCCTAGATGGGTGCAACTCTAACAAAATGCAAGAAACTGACACCATCCAGAACAAAACAGCCTGCTTTATTGGCACCACACCCAGGCATCCACTCCCCCCTCCACCGATGCTCAGTAGCAGCAATATGTACTGTATACAAGATGTACTGCAGAGAAGATCCTTAGATTTCACCTTCCAAACCCCCAACCACTAGAAAGACAAGGACAGTAGAACACCGCCTCCTGTTCCCCACCAAGCCACTCACCACCCTGACTTAAAAAATATATCACCGTTCCATCACTATCGCTGGATTAATATCAAGGAATTCCTCCCCTACTCCAGCACCACCACCGCCCCCTCTGCTCCCCCTCCACCCCCCGAGCATCATGGGTCATCCTACAGCATGCAGACTGCGGAGATTCAAACAAGCAGCTCACCACCACGTTCTGAAGTGCAGCTAGGGATGAGCAATAAATATTGGCCAGTCAGAAATGCACATGTCCCACAAGTGAATAAAAGATAGTAAAGCAACCTTTGAAGCAACATTTAGTTGTAGGTTATGAAAATGGGAAATTTGATGATTTGCTCAGTTTCTGGTTTGCAAAGGGTTCTGAAACACAAAACTCAGAAGTTCAAAAGAACTTGGAATTGTGTGCTGTTTACAAAGTGCCAAGAGACTTTGTGAGAATAGCTTTGAAGAGTGAGATAAATTGTTTTATAATCTTAGATTCACAAGGATGTTGCCAGGGTTGGAGGATTTGAGCTATAGGGAGAGGCTGAACAGGCTGAGGCTGTTTACCCTATGTCGGAGGCTGAGGGGTGACCTTATAGAGGTTTACAAAATTATGAGGGGCATGGATAAATAGACAAAGTCTTTTCCCTGGGATTGGGCAGTCCAGAACTAGAGGGCATAGGTTTAGGGTGAGAGGGAAAAGATATAAAAGAGACCTAATGGACAACTTTTTCACGCAGAGGGTGGTACGTGTGTGGAATGAGCTGCCAGAGGATGTGGTGGAGGCTGGTACAATTGCAACATTTAAGAGGCATTTGGATGGGTATATGAATAAGGAAGGGTTTGGAGGGATATGGGCCGGGTGCTGGCAAGTGGGACTAGATTGGGTTGGGATATAAGGTCGGTGTGGACAGGTTGGACCGAAGGGTCTGTTTCCATGCTGTACATCTCTATGACTCTATGACTCTAAGTAGGCAGAAGTTTGGAAGGTGCCTAGACTAAAGGTTGACTGGTAAAGCCTCTGGTCTTTAGGTTTCTGTTTTTCCACAGAATTGAGGGTTGTTCAGTTGTGGATAAGCTTGCAAGGTAATAATGCTACTTACCTTGCACTGGCTTTCTCAGAGTAATATTTAATAGCAATATAACCTTCAATGAAACCTAGTTGAAGAACCAATTGTGAAGTATTTCCTGAGAATCGAGCAAGTTTCAGTCAATATCTCCGATTTCCTCATAAAGTCTGAGAGTAGACAGCAAATGCAATCATGAGACTTAGATTAACTGACCTGGTACCCAAACTGAAGGCTTTCTATTTCTCTTCCATTAATAGCAACATGGTCTCATCAATAAAAAATGAGGAGGAAATTTTGAGAAAGTCTCCTTATTACGACTTTTCTTAGTTTGGACACTTGGTAAACAGGTTTTCCCTATCTTGCCACTCATTGTCTGCAGAGGTGTGTGTAAGAATGGGTGTGTATGTGTGATAGGATTCAGAGGTGTCATTTAATTCTGCATATTAGCTTAGTTGCTAACCAGTTTGCCATGTGGTTAAAACATGAGTTTGTTTCGAATAAATGAAAACCAGTGCAAGACTGTTGCTCTGGATGATGGTTTCCAAGTAAAAATGTCAACCATATTTGGTAACTGAATAAGATTGTTAAACTTTTGGTGCAGCTCATAGAACCCTACACTGGGGAAGCAGGCCATTCGGCCCGTTGAATCCACTTTGACCCTCCAAAGATCATCCTATGCACACCCACCCCCTACCCTAACCCTGTAATCCTCCATTTACCACGGCTAGTTCAAGTAGCCATCTTATCCCTGGACACTAGAGGGTAATTTAGCATGAGCAATCCACCTAACCGGCACATCTTTGGACTGTGGGAGGAAACAGGAGCACCTGAAATAAGCCCACACAAATGGGGGCAGAATGTGCAAACTCCAAACAGACAGTCACCTGAGACTGGAATTGAATTCGGGTCCCTGCTGCTGTGAGGCAGCAGTACTAACCACTGAACCACTATGCCATGGCATAGAGGACTTTGGTTTCTAGTGCAGTCCTCCTATGTGAATCATAATAGCCATATCAAAAAGGAAATAACTGGCCATTTTAGTAATTAAATCAAACATTGATACAGATAGTGTGACTCTAGAGTAGTGGGTTCTGATTACAGTGTATTCCTCTATGCAAGTCACAGTCTATTTTTGGAGAATGGGGTGGTTTGTGTGTTACTCAAGAATTTCTATTTAATAGTAACCACTCTATCACAAGGTTTAGGTAGGATATGGGATGGAAATGTGTTGCTGGAGAAGCGCAGCAGGTCAGGCAGCATCTAGGGAACAGGAGAATCGACGTTTCGGGCATTAGCCCTTCTTCAGGAAACTAATGCCAATCTTTGGTTCCCATTCGGGCTAATGCCCGAAACGTCGATTCTCCTGTTCCCTAGATGCTGCCTGACCTGCTGCGCTTCTCCAGCAACACATTTCCATCTCTGATCTCCAGCATCTGCAGACCTCATTTTCTCTTCTTAGGTAGGATATGGAAAAGCATAAGGAACAATCTAGAATAAAAATAGTAAATTAGAGGGCGGCTAATTTGGATGCAATAAAATAAGTCTGTCCTCGGTAAATGGGAACCAAAGATTGGCATACAGAACTGTAACATTCCTGATAAAGAGTTTATGCTCGAAATGTCGATTCTCCTGTTTTTCAGATGGAGCCTGACCTGCTGTGCTTTTCCAATGCCATACTTTTTGACTCTGATCTCCAGCATCTGCAGTCCTCACTTTCTCCTAGAACTGTAACACTGCTGTCTTTAAACCAGAGATGATATAGATTTAGTCACAATGCATTCTAGTGAGGGGCAAAGTTACAGTAAACTAGATGATGAGAGAAAAGTAAACCTGAAAAAGGCAGCATATGAAAGAGGAAAAGGTGAGGACTGCAGATGCTAGAGATCAGAGTTGAAGAGTGTGGTGCTGAAAAAGCACAGCAGGTCAGGCAGCATCCAAGGATTGGGAGAATCGACGTTTCGAGCACAAGCCCTTCATCAGGAATGCAAAGATGTCAGGCTGATAATTCAAATGGAAATTAGAATGGAAACAGTACATTTAGAGGGAAGTAAGAAGAAGAGTGGCAAAGAAAGCGTATGAGAAAATATTGCAGCTAATAGAAATTGAAAAGTCTTCTGTGAGCATTTAAGTAGTAAAAAGGTAGTAAGTGTATGAGTGGGGACAACTGGATTCAAAGGGTAATCTATGGATGGATGCAGAAGACAGAGTTGTAGCATTAAATGAATACTTTTGCTGTCTCCTTACAAGCCAAAGTTGCAATGTAAGTTGATGTAACTGAGTTGCAGGATAGGCTAAAAGTTGATAAAGGGCAATTACTGGAAAAGTTGATTGTACCTCGAGCTGATTAGTCACTAAATCTAATGAGATATATCTGAGAGTATGAGGGAACCAAGCGTGGAAATTGCCTATGTACTGATCATAATCTTCCAACACTCCTAAGATGCAGGGCAGTAGTCTGAGGATTTGAGAATTATAAGCATCACACTTCTGTTCAAAAAGGTCGCAAAGACAAACTGAGGATTTACAGGCAAATTGGTTTAATTTAAGTGATAGGAAATGTTTACACACAATAATTTTAAATAAAGTTAATAATCCCTTGGCCAAGTGTGATTTAGTTGGGGAAAGCCAGCGTTCATTTATAGTTTCGTGCTTCCTCAGCAAGGCAGCCAACATAATCAATCAAGATGACGGCAGAGTAGGCAGTGTATGGGCTTTGGTGCCTGGGCTTGTCCTCTTTGTCTGCATTTTTTTACTTTTTTTTCCTTCTACCCCTTCTTCTTAAACATATCAGATAATGAGAGATCTTCGGCAGGAGATGGCTTCGATGGGCTCTGGAGCGGCGGCAGCATCTTGGCAGCATGGCTATGGAGTCAGTCAATCAGCTGTGAAACCTGGAGCAGGGCTCTCGTTTCCATGTGAAGCGGGCCCTGGTGGCAGCATGGCATGAGCTGGGACGCCCAGAGTGGGACTCTGGCGATGGCATGTGTAGCAGCAATGGCACATATTTCACTGTGTTTTATATTGAATACGCATGACAATCAAGGAAATTCTAATTCTAATCAAAGACCCCTTCCACTTCAGTTAATCTCTTCCAACCTCTTCCATTGGGCAGAAGGTACAGAAGCTTAAACACATGTAGCTACAGATTCAAAAACAGCTTCCTTCCCACTGTTCTCAGACTTCTGAATGGACTTGTCAAATTTTAAATTTAAATGTTGATCTCACTCTTTGTGCACCTTCTCTGCAGCCATAATATTGTATTCCTCACTCTGCTCTATTACCCTAATTCACTTTGTAGTACATGCAAATCAAAACTTTTCACTGTACCTAGGTACATGTGACACTAATAAATCAAATCAAGAAACAAACTTAATTGACCTATTTGATGGGAGCAGAGATGGTTACTGAGGGTAATGAAGCTGATCTGGTGAAGTTGGACTTCCAAAACGCATTTAATAAGCTGCCACTTGAAGGATTCCAAATTAAAGTCAATGCAATAAAAGAGAGATTGTCAGGATGATTTCAAAATAAATGTTAGAAATACTCATCAGGACCAGCAGCATCTAAAGAGAGACGAACAACGACGACAATTTAAGTTAGCTGGAGTCAGTTGTTGAGGAAAAGCAATGTAGCTTTGTAAATGGATTTTGATTGTTAACTGATCAGATGTGAGAATGGCAAAAAAGGAAGTAATCAAGGTAAACAAAGTAAAAACAGATAACTGGAAATGCTATCGGAGAAAAGAGCCAAACAACTTGAAGGTGGTAATTCATCTCTGTGTGTCAGTGAATTAAATACCAATCCAAAAGCAACATACTGTGGATGCTGGAAATTTGAAGAGAAAATATTGGAAATATTTGGCAGGTCTGGCAGCATCTGTAGAGTTTCCCTGGTGGTACTGCTGTTTTGATCAGAGTGATGCTGAAAAAGCACAGCAGGTCAGGCAGCATCCAAGTAGCAGGAAAATCAACGTTTTAGGCAAAAGCTCTTCACCAGGAATGGAGGCAGGAGGCCTCCAGAGTGGAGAGAGAAATGGGGGGAGGTGGGGCTGGGGAGAAGGTAGCAAAGAGTACAGTAGATGAATGGGGGTGGGAATGGAGGTGATAGGTCAGAGAGGAGGGTGGGGGAAAGTAGCAAAGAGTACAATAGGTGAATGGGGTGGGGATGGAGGTGATAGGTCAAAGGGGAGGGTGGAGCAGATAGGTGGAAAGGGAGATTGGCAGGTAGGACAGGTCATGAGGACAGTGCTGAGCTGTAAGGTTGGAACTGGGGTAAGGTGTGCAGGAGGGGAAATGAGGAAACTGGTGAAGTCCAGTTTAAATAGCCATTAGCCAGGTTGGCCATCAGTCATTAAACATCAAGAGCCATGGAATTTTCTAGTCAGTTCACAATACTGAAACTATACTAAGGCATTGATTTAATCACTTTGAAGCCACCATAACCCCCAAAAAATGTCAACTATTCTTTATCTTCTTTCCTTTTCTCATCTGCAAAGACCATTTTTGCTAGTTATTTATTAAGCAAACAAAAAAAAATAAAAGTTGAGTGACAGTCACAGCAGTCCTCTTCCTAACAGCATTATGAGTAACACAATTCAAGTTAAGATACATGACTGCATTGCTATCTGCCTGGATGCAGAGTGGATAGTCACCAAAATCTAATTTCTGCAAGTTCCACTATTTTGATGCACTGTCTTATTATTCTTATGTGACCCCTCAGAATTGAGGATGACTTGCTTCTGTTCTGGTTCATTGGGGGCTTCAGCATCTGCTGCTTTTTTCACTACAGCTTTATCAAGGTAGAAATCAGATCATGAATGTTTGTGTGTGTATTATCTTATTTGTTTTAAATAATAGCCCTCCCAGATGCTGTTGTACGAATGATCGGTTTTTCTCATGCTTCTGTCTTCAGTATGGTGGAAGGACCTATATAGGATAACTTGTGTCAGATCTTGTCATTTTCAGCATTCATACAAAATGTCATGCATCAGGCTTATTCATCATCAGTTCCTTTATCCTGAAAGATTGGTAAAAGATGTGCACACCTTGAGGCTTATTTCATCTCCAACTGGCTGTGCAGGGACAGGTATAAGTTGGAATCCTCCCTCCCTGAATTCACAAATCTAACTTACTACTTGGTCTCACGTTGTGCATACAAACCTTTACTGAAAGAAACCTGATGTTGTATACCTAGATATTTTAACCCATGAAAAAACAGCTAGCTGACATGGAATCTTGCTGTATTTTGATGAAAGTCAAGACAAATTAAAAGTTCCTTCTTATGACCCTGCAGTACTGTGACTGGTCTAAAATTATTTATCAAATCAAAATGCCCAGGCAGGAATGTGAATCAACAGCTAAGACAGATGTAGCATCTTTAATCAAATTAATAGCTGCTATATCTCAAGTTGAGCCACGTAGTCATTTCTTGCACTTAGAGGCATCTACTACTATATCATTATTGTTTAAGATAATTTCTAACATATTGTGGTATGAGGGAGGCAATGATGTCTTGTTGCTGGACTAAGAATTCAGCGACCACACAGTCATGAGTATAGGAATAGAAGGATAAACCATACAAATGCTTGGCTGGAAAGATGGTGCAGGAGGGAGGGTTTCAGATTTCTGAAATATTGGGATAATTTTTGTAGAGAGGTAAAACGTGTTCTATGGGTTGCATCTGAATGAGAACAGGGAGGTTTGCTGATGTGGTTGGAGTGGATTTGAACTAGATTAGCAGGGGGATCCTAACAAGTAGTCCAGAGGAGAGACAAGCTGAAATGGAATTAGAACAGGGAAGGGTGAGAGGGATCCTGTTAGAGATGTGTAAGATCATGAAGGGCATAGGTTGGATAGTTAGATGCTTTTTCCGCATAGAAGGGTTAATAACCAGGGTGCAGGCATTTAATGTTCGAGGTAGAAGGCTAAGAAGAGAGTTTGAGAATTGTTTTCACCGAGAGGCTCATGAGACGATAGAACTCGCTGTATGAAAGGGAGTTGGGTCCAAAACTCTCAACATTGGAGTAGTATTTAAATATTAACTTAAATTGTCATATGTTCCAGGGCTATGGGGCAAGAGCTATAAAATGGGATTAGAGTAGTCAGATCTTGATCAGGGCAATGTTTGTTGCAAATATCTGAGAGACCTAAGTAATCTTCTGGGGACCCAGTTCAAATCCCACCATGGCAGAACATGAAATCTATAAAATATGGAATTGAAAGTCTAATGTTGACCATGAAACCACTGTCAATTGTTGGAAAACCCATGTGCTTGACTGATCTCCTTTAGGGAAGGAAAACTCCTACCTTTACCTGCTATGGCCTATATATGACAACAGACCCGCAGCAATGTGATTGACTCTTAATTGCCCTCTGAAAAGGCCTAGCAAACCATTCAGTTCTATCATCCACTGAAAAGTCCCAAATAAGGAATGAAACAGATCATATCGACCAAATGACATCAACCAAGGCAGCAGAAACAACAATGGCAAACTCAGCCTTGTAACCAAGCAAACTCCTCATTGCTAACAACAGGGAGCTAGTGCGAACCTGGGAAAGCTATCTCACAGGTTAGTCAAACAGCAGCCTGTCATTGTAATATTCACAGCACAAATGTCACTGGCAGAACAGAGGTACTGGCACAGAGATATACAGCAGGCAGGTGTTGCTCTGGACAATGTCAGCATTCCCTCTCGATCCCATAATGTCTTATGCCATCAATTCAAAAGTGGACAAGGAAATCTACTGATTTCCACATTACTCTCACTGAATGGGGTTTCCCCTATCCACCATCAAACCTCAGAACTATCACCACTGACTGAGTTGGATGAGTTCTAAAGAACGTAACTGCTATACTGAGTCTGCAGCAGGTGGTGAAGGAAAAGCATGCTTGACTTCATCCTCAACAATCTGCCTGCTGCAGATGCACCTGCTCATGACAGTATGCATGGGAATGACCACAGCAATGACCTGACTTCACATTGAGTATTCCCTCTTTGCTTGATTCTATTAGTGTGCTAAATGGGATAGAATTCAAACAGATCTAGCAATTAAACACTGGCCATCCATGAGGTTATGTGGGCCAGCAGCACTTGATGAATTGTACTGCAGCTCAGTCATGGCTGGCAAAACGGTGGCAGTGTGGCAGCTCAACGTGCAGGCTCCTCAATCCAGGAGCCCGGAGTTCATCTACCCGGTCGGGTTACTTTTTCTCTATCTATGCCTTTTTAAACTGTTTCCATTTATTATGATACCTTTTAATGACTTTAGCAGAAAATGTCTTCTGCCAGCCCAGGCCCAGTGATGAGGTAGCTTCCACCTGCCTGGAATGGTGATTATAGACCTGGAGCTGGTGAGACTCTCCTGGTGTGTCAGTCTTGTAAGCGGGGTGGTCTCGTCCTGGCATGGCGGTCTCGTCTTGGTGTTGCAAGACGGTCTTGATCCATTCCTGCATGACTGTTTCAGCCCAGTTTTCCAAACCTAGAAACCGTTAATTGAACTTTTATTTTCTTTCTTCTTCTTACTTAAAACTCCTGTCACTAATTTAGAAGCCGTGGCATGGCGACGTATAACATTTATCATTGTATTTAAGTTGTAAAATTATATGTGACAATAAATTGCTATTCGACTCTATGCTATTCTATCACCTACTCAGCCATTACCATCAAACCATGCGATCAACCCAAGTTTAATGAAGAGTGCAGGAGGGCATGCCAGGAGCATCACCAGGCATATGTAAAATGAAGTGACAATCTGATGAAGGTGCAAAACAGCCTTATGTATGCCAAACAGCACAAGGAGCAAGTGATAGCCAGGGCTAAGCACTTCCACACCACCAGATCAGATCGAAGTTCTGCAGTTTTGCCACATCCAGTCATGGTTGAAAATTACATGAAACACTGATAGAGGAACCTATACAAATGTCCCCATCCTTAATGGTGGGAGAGCCCAGCATATCAGTGCAAAAAATAAGGCTGAGGAATTTGTCGCAATCTTCATCCAAAAGTGCCGGGAGATCATCCCTCTCAACCTTCTGCCAGTTCGAATAACTGTACATGATATTAAACACCAACAGGAGGTCTTGGATACTGCAAAGACTACGAGCCCTGAAAAAATTTCAGCAATATGCAAGTCCCAGAACTAGTAGCAAGTAAAATTTATACCCCACGAGTGCCAAGCAATGACCAGATCTGTACCTTATGATGATGTATTTTTTCTGATTGGTCATTTTCTACCAAACATGGTGCACTGGTAGATTATCAACAAGAAAGAAAATATCATGTGGCTGATAGCCTGTCTTCTAATTTCACTCCTCACTCTACATTTCATTTACCAACTGACAGTCAAATCTAGATTTTCCTTTTCGTAACAGCAATGTTCAATGGAATTGTGGTATCAAATACTGTTTCAGAAAGCCAAAATATAACGTAAAATGAAATTCAGCATTGAAATAGTTACTTCAGGTTGTTGATTTTCTTGCTGTGATGGGGTGATCAACTGTCTTGTCAAGAAAATAGATATTTATGTCACCTGTATCATGATTAATTGGAACATTATTGCTCACAGAATGAAATCACAGTTATAACTATAAGTCAGTTCACTATTTCTTTTAAGGGTAATGTTACTTTATTTATTTGAATTTCTTTATACTTGAAATAATAGGTTAGAAGACTTGAGCCAATTTAAATTTATGAAAACACCATCTACATTGGATAATCATTCTCTGATTTAAATATTCTTTAATTAAATGTTGAAGTAAGTAAATGGAAGACTACCTAGAATTTTAATTGGCAGTGACCCCATTTTTAATAACTGTAGTAAATCAACTATGTTATAGGCATAACTATAGTATTTTAGAAACTATGTATTAAGCATGCATATTTGAGGTGGCACAGTGGCTCAGTGGTTAGCCTCATAGCACCAGGGACCGGCGTTTGATCCACTTTTGGGTGGCTGTGTAGAGTCTGCACATAGAATTATAGAATCCCTACAGTGTGGAAGCAGGCCATTTGTTCCATCGAGTTCACACCAATCCTCTGAAGAGCATCCCACTCAGACCCACCCCGCTTTCCTGTCTTTGTAATCCTGCATTTCCCATGGCTAATCCATCAATTCTGTGCAAACTCCCCGCATCCTCTCTTGTCTGCATGGATTTTTTCTGGGTGCTCCAGTTTCCTCCCACAGTTCAAAGATGTGCAGGTTAGATGGATTTGTCTTGCTAAATTATCGATAGTGTCCAGGGATGTGCAGGATAGGTGGATTATCTATGAGAAATGTAAGGTTACAGGCCTAGGGTTGGGGGTTGGGCTTGATTGAAACTTTCAGAATTCTCAGAGACCTGGTTGGAGTGGATGGAACTAAGATACTTCCACTATTATGAAAGACTAGGACCCGAGGGAACAGACTGAGAGTGAAGGGACAGCACCTGTAAAACTGAAATGAGGAGAAATTTCTTCAGCCAGAGTACAGTTAATCCGTGGCACTCATAGCCACAAAAGGCTGTGGGGCCAATTCACTGAGTGTATTTAACACAGATGGTTTCTTGACTCATAAAGCAATCAAGGAGAGAAGGCAGGAAGAATGGAGTTCAGAAACATGTCAACCATGATGAGTGGCAGAGCAGACTTGATGGACCAAATGACTGAATTCTCCTCCTACATCTTATGGTCTTATTGCTTTTGATTTTGTCCCTTTGACAATGAGGGTGCTCAGTGTCATGAACAGTTGGTGTTGATTTAGTGGAGAAGACATTTGCTGCTTGCCATCTTGGTAATACATTGGATTTTCAAGAAATAAGGAAGCAAAGGCATTTTTGATTAAAACATTTCTAAACACAAGGGATTACTTACAGTTTTAATTTTTCTAAATTCTTCAAGAAAATGTATGCATCAACACAAAATTAATGTTCTTTAACCTATTCTGGCAATTCACTTTTTTTGCTCAATCTTGAATGTGGAATATGTGAAACATTTTATATAATAGTAATATTTTGTTGAATCTGTAAATAAATCTCTAGTTATCTTAATATAAATAGCAAAGTTAAATTTAAACTTGAGTGCATTTTGAGAGTTTTTCACAGGTCAGTTTATCAGTTAAATCCAGGAAGTAAATTTTTCATATTTAGTTTATCTTCTTTTAAAAATTAATGTTCTTTCCACAGATAAATCTTGTGGTTATTTGAAATAACCACTGCAATTTCAAAAACAGAATGTGCTGTAGAAACTCAGTAGGTCTGCCAGCATCTGTGGAGAGTTTGAGAGAGGTATCGTATTGACTTTGAAGTATTAACTTTTATCTCTCCATAAATGCAGCTAAAACTGCTAGGTTTCCTCAGCACTTCTTATTTTTGTTTCAGGGCCTCAGCATCACAGAATTTTGATTTGAAAATCAGTTATGCCATAAGTTCAAGCAATGCAGGCTTCAATCAGCATTATAACATTAATTTTGACACTTGTCAGTTCAAACCTGGAAATTGTCCAGATCTTTCTGCATTTGAACATGGACTGTTTTTGTATCTGTTAAGTATGAATGGTGCTGAACATTGTGCAATCATCAATGAACATTCTCAATTCTAACCTTTTGATGGAGGGAATCATCAACGAGATACTGAAGATTGTCGAGTCCAGGACACTACCTAGCCAAACTCCTGTACAATGCCCTAGTGCCAAGAGAGTGACTGACTGCTTTAGATAGTTCAGGGTTTTGGAAGATGGAAAGTGTGATGGTGGGGGCTGTCAGGTCCTGCATGTTCCAGCGTTTGTCAAGTATGGTAGGGGAGGGGGTGGGGACGGTAGTCAGGGGTGGATGTGGATGCAGGTGGTGGGGGTGCAGCTTGAATAGAGTATTGTCAAGGGAGATCAGGTCTACTTAGTTACAGTCTGGGGACGAGGCTGACTCAGGGAGGAGTGTGGCAGATTGTGGTGTTGGGTCACAGAGGACTGGCAAGGTCAAACCAGTAGCTGTGGCGGTCAGTGGCAAATCAAAGTATGGTATCATTCTCTAATGTTTCTTGGATAGCTGGTAAGCTTAACTGAGTTAGAACCCTCGCAAGTTTCTAACCTTAAGGTGCTTTCTCAGAGGGTTCCAAGCACAGGATAATTGCCTATTGGAAATTTCAATTTCTTGGGCATTTCCCATGGAGTCAGCTTCATCAGAGATTAGCCTCATTGTTCCAATTACTCTTTGGCCATCGACATTTCTTTAACTCTTCCTTTTTTCCACGTGTCCATTTGTACTTCTCTGCCTTTTTTTCTAATCAACCTGTTCAGAGATGTTATTATACACGTGTGGAACAGGTGGGACTTGAACCAGGTCCAGGGATAGAGACGTTACCATCATACCACAAGAGGGCCCTTTATACACCTCTAATTCTGGCCTCTGACACAGTTTCATCTGCAGAGAAAACATGTATTTTTATGAAGTTTTTTTGTCTTGCACTGATTAGAAGTCACAAGAATACCAGTTCAAGAGCTGTTGAGATAAGTTAAGAGATTGATTGTCAATCAGCATTAATGGATGCATTCTCCATGGCACATTTCTACCAACCAGAGTGCACATGCTAGCCAATCAGAACTCTCTCCTTGTGCATTCTAAATATTGGTTGATCTCTTGAATTGATATTGTTGCAAAATATCTTGGAGTGCAAGGTGATAAACGATGATTAAAGACATTATTTTAAAGCAATGTGCTCCACCATTTTAGCCAAGGATTCATTTACCTAGCTCTGCAATTCTCCTCTTCATCTCTCTGTCTCTCAATATCACTTATACCCCTTTAAATATTCCTCTTGATTTTCTAACTTAGTATCTCCTCTGTGGCTCAGTGTTATTCTTTCTTAAATAATGCTCCTGTGAGGCAGTATATCAATATCGGTTTTCAGTGCAAAATTCTCTAAAACTCTTGTACTATGCTGTTTTCTTATTCTGAATTAAGCTCTACGTAGTGACATGTATTTTGCACTTTTGTTGATCAATATTATGTGATTTGTCCAGTGCATTGAACCTTAATTCTTTAGCTGATTGATCTGTGAATGAAGGGCAAAACTCTTTTGTGTCTTGACACGACCAGGTACTATTCTTGTTTTTACAACAGAATATTGGGAAAAAAATCAAGTTTCCAAATGCACCTTATATTTTTGTAAGGAAGTTTCTAGCCTGATCTTCTAGCTCAATTGATTGGGATTGTCTGATTCACTTCTACAATACATTATAAATTATGTGTTGCAATATATATGTTTAAAAGTAGTCTTTTTAGCTAACATCCATTATGTCATTAGGTATGTTGCATAAACAAACAAAATGTGCAAACTGGAAACATTTTCATAGCCTATGTATTTTTTTTCAAAAATTAGAAATCATTAAATAATTGCAGTAGAGTTATTCCTACATTTCTTGTGGATCATTTCTGACTATACACATGGCTTTGCTTTTTCCTCTAGAGTGAGGTGGCCATTTGCTGGGACAGAGAGCGCTGAGGTCAGGGCCTTGCCTATTGATCGGTATTCCTGCCTCTCCACTATAGCATTTGCTTCATTGGTTCCTTTCAGGCCTGCTCCAATACATTAGAATAGAAATCCATAACCAGACTGTGCTCATCCAAGCAGGGGAAGAAACTAAATTAAATGCTATAAAACAATCTTGGCTTGGAGTTTGCACCAATTCATCTTGATCTGAGATGTCATGCTGGCTCACTGTCCAAGCACCTGGGCTAAAGGCTGCGCAGAACAAAATATAAGGACCTTGGCTTGTTCATTTGTCAGCAAAGGAGCACAGGATCACCCAGCCACTGCTTGTGCAGAGGTCAGCTGACAGAACAATCAGAGTGAGGCTGGCTGTGCCCAGTCATTCTCTAAGTTGTAGGTTTTTGTATATTTTTTGGCCCAAATGGCTGTGTCCACATTTGTTTTAACAAGAAATAATGGGTCATTGAACATTGCACATTCTATACAACAAGGTCATAGGGAGAACAATATCTCAAAAACAAAAATGAGGTCAGGTTATGTCGGGTGATTTTTTATTTCACAATTTTGATTATGAAATTTAACACGATACCAAGTTAATTCAGAAAAGTTTACACATTCACAAATTACAAGCTTTGGCTTTATGCAGTGGCATTTTACATCTATTAACCTGTTCAGGTGCTGTGGCAAGCGATCGATTATTTCTTGTTGTGTATGTGATAATACACATTTTCTGTTCTGTTTAGTTTACACAGCTTCCATCTATAATGCATTCTTTACTTCAAGATAATTGTTTCCGATTTACCAACACTCGTACTTCCAAATGCAATTCCATACAAGGGTGTATTAGTATCAGTTTTAATAATCCAACATACAAACATTTCCTCATACTATTTTATTTTGGCCTGCATGTGTCAAACTTGTGTACAACTAGAAATACGAACGAACTCAAGAATGAAACCTGCTCACAACCCAGGGACTGTCTGTATTCTATAAGGTGTTAACTGTTCACCTATTTTACACCATTTCTTGAAACAGGCCTTGCCCCTGTTCTTGAAATAATGCACATTATCAAAAAATTAATTCTATACTTGAAGCAATCTAGCTGCTGGGATAAAATAACTTTTTACTGCACCATATGAGTTCTTCTTAGATTTAGAATATTAATCATGGGTTATCATTTTACAGACTAGAAGCAGTTGAATGTTATGACTACTTCCAGGCAAAATTCACCAATTTGTTACAGTTCCAGATGGCATCTCCAAATTCCATACTGCATGCCTCATACCTCAGGGGAAGCGATAGCCTGGTGGTATCACTAGACAATTAAACCAGAAATTGGGCTCATGTTCTGGGACTTAGGTTCGAATCATGGCAGATGGTGAACTTCGAATTCAATTTTTAAAAATCTGGAATTAAGAATCAGCTGATGATTATGAAACTATTGTTGATCGTTGGAGAAATCCATCTGGCTCACTAATGTCCTTTAAGGAAGGAAATCTGCCATCTTCACGTGGTCTGGCCTACATGTGATTTCAGACCTACAACCTTCCAGACCCAGCACACACTTAGTTCAAGGGCAGCTAGGGTTGCAGAATAATGCTGACCAACCAGTGATGCCCAAGTCCCACAAGTGAATAATAAAAGAAAATTGTCAAGCACCTGGGTGAAGAAGGATGAACTGCCCCCCTTCTTCATTCACCCCCCCCCCCCCCAAATTTGGTCACAACAAGGTTAGTTTTCATAAGATCCCTTCCCTTTAAAGGATACCTTTCTGCTATCTCCAAGGAATTAGGTTTTAAAAAGAGCTGATTTAACTCTGCTTTCTTGAGTTTACAAAAGAGTGAGTTTGTTGCTTAGTGGCTGTGATAAGAAATAATATTGCAATACACATAGACATAGATTGGGAAAGAGAAGTGAACCCAAAACAAAGTTTTTTTAAAAAAAATTGACAGATCAGTCTCTGGGTTATTTGTGCAAAGTAGATGGTAGAACATTGTGGTTGGTATAGTTTATGTTACTGGTAACATTGATATTGGGGTTAAACAGTCAATTTTGAGATTCTTAGCTCTGCAGATTGAAATTCCTTTCTCCTGGCTCTGTTCATCATTGGCTGATTAGCAACACTCATAGTGAGAAGATGTTGTGTTCTCTTTATTTGCTTGCAATTGAGGGCTACTAAATGGCTGTTCTCAAGACTTCAATCTTCACAGCACATGAATCCACACACAAGAAGATCAGGCCTATAACTTGCTCTAGCAAAGTTGAAGCTTGCTTTTATAACCTGTTTTGTTTTGTATATCTCTAGCAGCATGAGTAAGTAGCCTCCTCTTGAGAGGGAGTTAGGTACTCAGAGTCAAACAGCAGGGAAACTGGCTCTTTGGCCCAACTCACCCATGCTGACCAGGTTTCCTAAACTGAACTAGTCGCATTTGTCTGCGTTTGGCCCATTTCCCTCTAAACCTTTCCTATACATGTACATGGTGTAATTGTACCCCCCTTTACCACTCCTGCTAGCAGCTCATTCCATATGTGCACTACTTCTATGGAAGAAGACCCCTCAGGTCCATTTTAAATCTTTCCCCACTCACCTTAAACCTAGGGCTTCTAGTTTTGGACTCCCTTACCCTATAGAAAAGACAGTGGCTATTCACTTCATCTGTGCAACTCATGATTTTATAAATCTCTATAAGGTCACCCCTCAGCCTCCTACACTCCACAGGAAAAGTCCCAGCCTATCCGCTGCTTCTTCTAACTCAAACACTCCACTCTTGATAACATCCTTGTAAATCTTTGTTTTTTACCCTTTCTAGTTTAAGAACATCCTTCCTGTAGCAGAGCAACCAGAATTGTATGCATAACTCTAAATGTGGTTTTCCTAATGTTTTTTACAGCTGTAACATGATGTCCCAACTCTTGTATTCAGTGTTCTGACCAATGTGCTAAGTGCATTCTTCACCACCCAGTCGACATGTGATGCCACTTTGAGCCTCTCATTATCTCTTTCTCTTTAGTCGTTCTGCCTTCTGACTCTGTACAGCTACTGCATGCCAGAATTCCTCTCTATCTATCCACTGAATTTCTATTCGGAGTCATCTTTTTCTGTATTGCTTTTTAAAATTCCATGTTGTAATGAGAAGTTCAGTATGTCCATTAGTGATCCATGGTCATGATTTCTTTTTTAAAAAGAAAAGCATAATAATGTCAAAGTGAAGTTTCAAATGAACTAGTTCCTTAGTTATGTTTGCTACATTTTTCTTCGGATAATAGGTTCTGGATTAGGAATTGCTGTTTATAATTGCATCTTAATATTTTTGGTATTTTGTGCCAATTTAAACAGCATACATAGTACAAGTCTCAGTTTCCAGCACTGTTTTGAAGGAGGGTCACTGACATCAATCCTTAACTCCATTTTCTCTCGACTGATGCTGCCAGACCTACTGAGTTTCTCCAGCAATTTTTGTTTTTATTTCAGATCTCCAGCATCGGCAGTTATTTGTTTTATCTTGAGAAACTTGACCTTCTCTATTTTTGTAATCTTGTCCAACCTTACAACTTCTTCACAACATCTCATTCTTCCAAGGTAGTCTACTTTTGTACCCGCTATATCTACTCCACTGTGAGTTTGGCCTTCAGCTATTTCGGTCCTCCAGCTCTTAAATCTCCCCTCTTAACCAACTGCATTTACCAAACTTTTAGGAGTATTTTGTGACAGCTCTTTGGCTCATTGACAATTCTTATTCGATTATATTCCCATGAATTTCCTTGGGGTATGTAAGCATTGAAGGTGCCATGTAAATATAAGCCACTATTGATAAACAAGTTGCAAAATTCAGTGCTGTTTGTAAAAACCAACTTGTACAGTACAACAGTCTATTTGTGCATAAATGTGTGGAATCAGTCAGCAGTTAAAATGAAAAATATTACTCTGCTGTAAGATTTGCAATCATACTTTACATTTTATTTTTCTTTTAACCCTTCCATCCATTGCTAAACTTCTTCCCTCCTTTCTAGAAAACATCGGGGTATAATTTAATGACCTGTTGATGTTTGCCTCTTGTACATGACCTGCAAATACCCTGTGGACTGGCCAGCATGGGACTGTAAAATTCCACTCTGTTGTGTGCCCTTGCAGACTATTTACAGGTTACTTGACTCACTGCGCCATCACAGATAATAACTCAGACATGTTTTCTCAAGATGAGTACGTTTCAGTTGGCAATGTCAGGCAGAAATCCAAAACAGGAGCCTTGGTTGATCTTCCCATGCTCTTAATTATAGTCGGTGAATCTTACTGTAACATAGTTACTGCTGTCCACATGAGTTCAGCGTACTGAATTTACTAACAGCCTGAATTTCAAACCTGGCCTGTGTTAGACATTTTCCCTTCATTCGGTGACGAGTGACATGTTGACACAACTTTAACAACATCACAAGCTAACGGTGTCTTGACTGTATATACTTACTGAACAGTGAGGTGCTGAGCTGTGTGGAAAACGGAAGTTCTACTTTGAGGAATCACCTGGGCTACCAATGGAATCATTTATTCAGCCATTCTCTGTCAGGATAATAGTGGAGGGCATGCAGTGTGTTAGGGAGGCAAGATTGGCTACATTCGCAATCCTGGTTAAATATCAGCGAACCATTCTATAACATATGATTTGATGATGCTTGAGTACATGTGCTCAGCTGTACATTATCAGCACACAGCCTGCCTCCCCAAACCTTCTCCAACTTGTTCTGTGGAAACGTTAATTCTGATTTCTCTTCACAGATGCTGCTTGGCCTGCTGAGCTTTTCCAGAAAGTTCTATTTTTGTCTTCTCCACCTTGTGACATTTGATGTCAAAGTTAATATTTGAATAAAGGACATGTGGAAAAGTGGATTGGTAATGTGGAGCCAGATCCAATGCAAGATGCATTCTCAAGAGAGAACAAAGTTGATTGATAAAGATTTCAGTAGACAATCAGCAGCTTATTTTTAGTCCGTGCAGTGACCGAAGAGGAAGCTACTCAGAAATTCTGACAATAAATCTTGTTTCTTTATACTTCTTTTATCTTAATGTGGAGAGACTGAAGAATCTAAAGTTGCTGTCTTTTGGAAAAAGATAATTTGGTTTAAACTTGAAGTTTTCAATGTCAGTAAGGGTTTGAGTAGTAAATAAGGTTATTTTCAATGATAGAACAGTCAGTGACCGAAGAAAACAGACTCGAGGTGATTGAGAGATAAGCAGAGCTGATGTAAAGAGTAAAGAGTTTATGAAAAAAGTTATGATCTGAGAGGGTGGAGGATGCAGATTGAACAGAAATGTTGAACAGCTAATTGGGTTGGATTGGATTAGATTAGATTCCCTACACTGTGGAAACAGGGCCTTCGGCCCAACAAGTCCATACCGATCCTCCGAACAGTAATCCACCCAGACCCATTCCCCTACCCTATATTTACCCCCAACTAATGCATCTAACACTATGGACAACTTAGCATGGTCCATTCACCAAACCTACACATCTTTGAATCTTAGAATGGATAAATTCATTAAAAACAAGATTTTGCAAGGCAAAGAGGAAGGGTGTAGGACTAATTGGAAAGCTGCTGAAAGGATCAACACAGATACAGAAGGCAGAATGACCACCTGTGCTTTATCAACTATAATTTTCTGTTTAGGTTAATCCAGTGGCAGTACATTTATGTGGCAGTACCATGTGTCATGGTGTGAATGTGACTGTTCTTTATCGGTTAGTTTCTTAGCTTCAGCCAAGCGTATGGTGAGGGATACCTCATGCAAGAGAAACTGGTAGCAGTTAGCCCATTGTTGCATCTTTATGTCAATGGTGGGGCCTACCAAGTTTGGCTCCATGGAATCGTCATAGAATCCTTACTGTGTGGAAGCAAGCCATTCGGCCCATTGAGTCCATACTAATCATCCTAAGACCATCCAACCCAGACCCACAGCCGTACCCTATCCCCGTAACCCTGCATTTCCTATGGCTAATAGACCGAACCTGCACGTCCCTGAATATTATGAGGAATTTAGCATGGCCATTCCACCTAACCTGCACATCGCTGGACTGGGAGTAAACCAGAGCACCTGGAGGAAACACAGACAGAAATGTGGAGAACATGCGTGCTCCACACAGATGATTGTCCAGGTCCCTGGCACTGAGAGGCAGTAATGCTAATCACTGAGCCACAGTGCTGTCCTATTACCCTTTTTGAGTGTGCTGCTGGTTCAAACAACATCTGTGGTAGTATCAGTGGGACCTTGTGTTTGTTTTGCCTACAAGCGACACTCAGTAATACAACTCCCAATGACTTTTATTGTTGAAATGCCTTGTTTCTTATGATGAACATCTCTGACTAGCCCATTCCTAGATTCCCTTTGGAATGTGCCACATTAAATCCTGGAGCTTCCTTCCAAACAACTTTGTTGATATACCTACACCACATGTGCTGCAGCAGTTCAAGCAGGTAAGTTATTCCACCTTCCAAGAGCAAAGGACTTCTTCTAAAATGGAAGGTTTGTGCTAGTATCCTAAAGGTAATGTTAATGTGACATGATATTCTTCTGTCCATTCACTGTCTTTAGTAATTATTATTTGTCAAAATACTTGGTCAAAACATTGGGAGAGAGTTATGGGCCTAATGCTTTGATATATGTCTAAAAATGGCTGTTAGTCCTATTAACAGAGAGCACTTAACACATTCATATTACATGCATTTTTCCATTATTTTAATGTGAGCTTAATGCTTTTGCTAAACTATCAAAGTGTCAAATGTAAGTGTTGAGTATTCACTTAGTAATTTCACTGCAATGCCTTCTAAACTATTAGCTTTAAAATGGTCTGCATTAGGGACTTAATGGTATTAGGAAATCCACATGAAGAAACCTATTTCTTGAAATGTATGTTCAATTTATCCTCATTCTTTAGGTACTCAAAATTGCTGTGATGATGAATTTGTTGCAAGGCATGAATTAGAAATGAGGTGCACATTGTTGGTTGTTCACCTGTATTCTGTTTGCATCTTGAGCATTTTTTAATGTTAGATGTTTTATATAAATGCAAGTTGCCTATATCACAAGCATAAAGTAGAACCTTTGAGAGTTACATCATATGCTACCTTGCTTGTCAAAAAAAAATCAAATTTTATATTATTGACACAATTTTGATATTGGCTGGGGAGCCACCTGTGCAATTCAGCTGTGTTAGTACACCTCTTAAGTTGGAATATAAGTGTGCTGATACTAGCATTTTTTTGGCCTGCTTCTGATCTGTATATCTCTTCTGTAAATAAGGATTATTTACCACTTATATATTTTTAAAAATTCTTACATGGAATGGGGGCATCATTGACAACATATATTATCCATCTGGAAATTTCCCTCAAACAGAATGGCTTGCAAGGCCAGATCAGATAAGAATGAAAGATTTCCTTTGTTAAAGGATTATGATCAAGTTTTTTTTTAACAACAATCAGTGGTCATTTCATGGTCATCACTAAGACTAAATAGATTTCCTTTATTTATTGATTGTGTTTAAATTGTCTCACCAGTAATGCAGAAATTTGAATCTATATGCAAAGGAATTTTCTTGGCCTCTGAATTACTAGCCCAGTGACATTACCACCACGCACCTCTTTTCCCTATTCAGGAATAAATTTGGAAAACCATGAAAAGAATGAGGGCTGAAGGTTCTCTACTGAATAATGAGATTTCTGAAACTGCAAGGTGAATTAACTGACCAAGTTGAGATACTGGGTCCAGTTGGGACAGAGTCCACTTGTAAATCAGTTGCAAAGAATTGTGACTTATCTATTTTTCCTTCCTTTTATAGTTGTGTTTAGCCGCTGGGTTCAATACTGGGCCTCAACTATTTACAATTCATATTAATGACTTGGATTAGGAGACTAAATGTATGTGAAATAAATTTGTTGTTGATGCAGAGTTGATACAAAGCAAGTTGCCAAGCAAACAAAGAGTTTGTAAATTAAGTGAATAGGAAGAAATATGGTAGCATGAGTGTAATATGGATAAATAAGAATAGGCAGGATCGGTTCTTCAAAAAAAGCATTTTCTTAGAGGAGAGAACCTGCAGAACACTACAGTGCAAATGATCTGGGTGTCACTGGGGCATGAGTCCAAAATATTCATATGCAGATGCAAGAAGTAATTAGGAAGAAACATGGAATTTTGGTATGTTTGTTGCAAGATGGAAAAAGTAGAAAGTGTAGCTACTCCTGCACAGTGCCATTTTGAGTACTTTGTGCAGTTCTGGTCTCTTTCCTAAATAAAGTGCATAGTTGCATTCGGAGCATTTCAGATAAGACAGTTCCTCAAATTAAGGTATTCCTTCTGCAGTAAGATTGAGCTGAGTATGTTGAGCCAATAGACTTTGGAGTTTAGAAGAATGAAAGCTGCTGTTAATGAAACTAAAAAAAATTAAGATCTGTTCTGAAGATGAATCACTGGACTTGAAACTTTAACTCTATTTCTTTCCAAAAATTCTATCAGACTTGCTGAGTTTCTTCAGCAATTTCTGATTTTGCTTGAGATCCTGAAGTGATTTGACGTTGAGTGCTGAAAGAATGTTATGCATTGTGGGGGAATCTAGGACTAGGGTATGGTTCAAAAATGGAAGATACCTCATTTAAGGATGAGGTGATTTCTTTTATTCAATAGTGGTTAGCTTTTAGAATTTCCTTCTCCAAAGAGCAGTAGAGACTGAGTCATTCATATATTCAAGTCTAGGTTGGATAATTTTTTAATTAACAAAGGAGTTGAGGGGAATGAAGAGGCAGCAATGCAAATGGAGTTGAGACCACATTCAGTTCATCCAACTGGTGACTGTGTAGAGTTTGCACATTCTCCCCATGTCTGCATGGGTTTCCTCCCACTGTCCAAAGATGTATAGGTTAGCAGGATAGACAGTACTACATTCCCCAGAGTGTCCAGGGATGTGTACATTGGGTGGAAATAGTCATGGAAAATGCAGGATTACAGGGATTGGGTAGGGGGTGGCTCTCGTGGCATGCACTTCAGAGTGTCAATGTGGACTCGATGGACCAAGTGGCCTGCTTCTACACTGTAGGGATTCTGTGATTCAAGATTTCTTGAATGGTGGAGCTGGCTTGAGGGACTGAGTGGCCTACTTGTAATTCATATGTTGTTGTATAAGTAGTGAATGGTTGTGACTGTCCAATGCTGTGTAGAAATTCAAGTTGCTTTTATGGAGATGACCCTTAACTTCATCAGTTTTGATAATTGTACTGTTTCACATAAATAGTTCTCTTTTTGTGAACTTGAATAAAAATTATTCAAAACAAATAAATGGAACAATATCAATGGTCAGCCATTTTTTTGGCCAAGCTTTGCATAAGTGCTAATGCCTATCCGTCTCCAAAAATATTTGTCTTCTGAAAGTGTGTCAGAGCAGAAATAACCCCTAGATAAGAGCTTCTCATTTATTTGACTTGGTATAATATGAGAAAAAAAGTATGTACATTAGCATATTTACTCTTGTCTTTGGTTTCTATTTTAGGCTGTTTGCCAAGTTTTCTTACACAAACAAAGAAATCATCGTCATCATACGAGGAACGCCGCAAGCAGGCTACAGCCATTGTCCTTCTCGGTGTCATTGGAGCAGAGTTTGGTGCTGAGATTGAACCTCCGAAGCTGCCAACTCGGACTCGGAACACCAATCAGGTGCCAGAGGGCTTTGGACTGACCAGCGGAGGGAGCAACTATTCCCTGGCTAGACACACTTGTAAGTACTTGGGTTTCCCAAGATTCTTTTCATGGTGGAGTTACAGATTTAAAATTGATTGTTTATTTTGCAATTGACTGGAATTCTGTTTCAACAACTGATTTTGAAGTTTTACAGGTTTTGTTACTATACGTTTTTTTAAATTTAGATGCATAAGTATTTCTAGTTATTGTCAAAGCCAAACTTTATAAATTTCAGGCATCCACAATGTGTCCTTCAGCAACTGGCTTCACCTCTAATACGTAACAGCATCTCAAAAGAAAGAACCTGCATTTCAATGACAAATTGTTACATCTCGAAATGTACCATTTTGTTTCATATACTTATTCCAGTGATTTGTAATTAGTTTCTTATTCGATAAATATAGCAACCATTTTGAGCACACGTTCCCACCAATATATCAAATATGAAATCAGTAATAGTTAATTTGATTTTAATGGTGATAAAACTAGGAGGAATCATGACTCATCAATGCCCACATTCCATGGATAAATATAAAAAGAAAGTTTTTGTATGCAGGTACTGACGGACACTATGTTATCCGTGGCAACAGCCTCTATAGTACTTTTCTGAGGCTTGATGAACTCCAAATCAAAGTTCATAAACTGGAGGCCTAGCTTTGCTTACTGTGACCCTTTGTTCTGAGATTATGCTTTCTAGTCCTAAACCCTCCCACAGTTGAAAACAACCTTTCTACAACTAACCTGACGAGTTGAATAAGCTTGCTTCTCATTCTTCTGAACTCCGAGTACAAGCACAACCCACTGAACTTCTCATAAGACAGTCCTTCCATACCCGAGATCAACCTACTGAACCTTCTCTGGATTACCTTTAATGAAGTTGTATCTTTCCTGAAATTCCTAATGTTTCAAGTGTAGTGTGACTGCTAGTATAGTTTTAAAAAGATCTCCCTATTTTTGTACTGCATTCCATTTGAAATAAAGGCCAACAATCTATTTGCCTTCCCTGTTACCTAAAGAAATGGAATACGCACAAAAACTCCAAAATCTCTCTATTGTAGTTTTCTGCAGTCTTTCTCAATTTAAATAATAGTCAGCTCTTCTATTCTTCCTGCTAAAGTGCATAACCTGGCAGCTTTCTACATTATATTCCATTTGCCAAGGTTTTAACCTACTCTCTTAACCTGTATATATTCCACGGCAGACTATTAGTCCCATTCTCTGAACTTGCTCTCCCATCTATTTTTTGCAAACTTGGCTATCGTGCATTCACGTTCCCTATCCAAGTCATCAATATATATAGGGAGAAAGCGAGGACTGCAGATGCTGGAGAATCAGAGTCGAAAAGTGTGGTGCTCTAAGGAGCAGGAGAGTCAACGTTTCAGACATAATTCCTGATGAAGGGTTTATGCCCGAAACATCGATTCTCCTGCACCTCAGATGCTGCCTGACCTGCTGTGCTTTTCCAGCACCATGCTTTTATATAAAATATATTGTAAATAATTGGGGCCCCAGCACTGATCATTGTGGCACTCCACTGCTTACATGTTACCATCCTGAAAATGCCCTTTTTGTCTCAACTCTGTCTTAGAGTCATAGAATCATAGAGATGTACAGCATGGAAACAAACCCTTCGGTCCAACCCGTCCATGTCGACCAGATGTCCCAACCCAATCTAATCCCACCTGCCAGCACCCGACCCATATCCCTCCAAACCCTTCCTATTCATATACCCATCCAAATGCCTCTTAAATGTTGCAATTGTACCAGCTTCCACCACTTCCTCTGGCAGCTCATTCCATACCCGTACCACCCTCTGTGTGAAAACGTTGCCCCTTAGGTCACTTTTATATCTTTCCCCTCTCACCCTAAACCTATGCCCTCTAGTTCTGGACTCCCCGACCCCAGGGAAAAGACTTTGCCTAT
>NC_057710.1:39555791-39661749 GCF_004010195.1 Chiloscyllium plagiosum
CATACCAAACGCCTTCTTCACTATCCTATCTACCTGTGACTCCACTTTCAAGAAGCTATGAACCTACACTCCAAGATCTCTTTGTTCAGCAACACTCCCTAGGACCTTGCCATTAAGTGTATAAGTCCTGCTAAGATTTGCTTTCCCAAAATGTAGCACCTTGCATTTATCTGAATTAAACTCCATCTGCCACTTCTCAGCCCATTGGCCCATCTGGTCAAGATCCTGTTGTAATTTGAGGTAACCTTCTTCACTGTCCACTACACCTCCAATTTTGGTGTCATCTGCAAACTTACTCCTCAATCCATGCTCATCTTATTATTTAGGCTAACATCATACCTTATGAAGGGCCCTCTTAAAATCCAAATGCAGCACACTTTTTGTTAACCAGCGTCTATGGCACCAGGAGTGTGGTGATTGATTAAATATTCCAATTGATCAAGAGGTCAACATAATCAATGTAAAAACACACATTAAATAACAAAAAAATAATGCAGCAGGTATACACATCACTGTTATACTTTATCTACAGCAAAAATCACTTAAATAATAATGCAACTTTGTCTGAATAAAACCTACTGGCAGAGAGCCTTCTCACTCAACCCACAACTGACTATTTGACATGGCATAAGTTGCAATAATACATTAATTTTCAGTATTTCTGGTAATTTATTTTGCCTGTTTATCGAGAGTGCCAGTTTATAAGGTACCGTGTAAAGCAAAGTTTGCTGTGTATCTATCCATTGGTCTCCTTTACCTATCCTGTTAGCTACATCCTCACAGAATTCTAATAAATTTGTTATGCGTTATTTCACCTTTTTTGAGGCCATGCTGACTCTGCTTGATAATGTTATGTATCTCTAAATGTTCTTACATACTTTGAGGTCGGTCAGCTCAGTTGGCTGGACTGCTGGGTTGCAATGCAGAGTGATGCCAATTCCCCCACAGGTGGAAGTTACCATAAAGTACTCTCTTTCATAACTTGTCCCCTTGCCTGAGGTATGTTGACCCTCAGGTTAAACCACCATCGGTTGTCTCTCTCTCTCTCTCTCTGTATAACGAGAGAGCAGCCCCATGGTCCTGTTAGTTTATGGCTTTACCTTGTTACAGGTCATTCTGGTGTAATGAGCGTTTCATTAACACGAGTTGGCTATAATACAATTGATGAATTGTGGACACTGTTTAGATAATGCGAACCTTCTACTGAACGGGTATAGCAATTTTCCATAGCGATCTTGTACAGCACGATTTTCTTTAGTTTGTTTTTCGTTAGCACGGTGTTGCAGATGAACGCAACTGTCATGTTATAGCAGAACGACCTGTATATCCTTTATAATACTCTAACAATTTCCCAATAACAGATGTTAAGCTAGGAGGCTACAGTTACCTTTATTTGGCTCCTTCCCTTTTTTAAACAAAGGTATTACATTGGCAGTTTTATAACCCTCGAAGACTTTTCCAAAATCTAAGGATTAACTGTTAAACCAAAAAAAGCTGCATATGTCTGACCCAATAATTATTTCAGGGATGAGAGGATATTCCTCCTTGTGGGCGGAGTCTAGACCAAGGGGACATAATTTAAAAATAAAAGGTCTTTCATTTAAGACTGAAATAAGAAGAAACCTTTTTTCAAATGTGGATATTTTTTAGAATTCTCTTCCTCAACCTTGAGTCAGCAATCAGATTAGCTTAGTGAACAACTTATCTTTTATCCCAAGTTGGGACTTAATATTGGGCATGCTTGGAAAACTTGCTGACCTATACTAATATTGGAGTTGATCAGTTTTATCTCTTGTCTTTAACCATTTTTAAGATTGTAAAAGGGGGTGGTAATTGCATCATTGATTTCCTTTGTGGCGAGTGAAATATTTTGTTCCATGTCATTTATGAATAGATATGAAGAGCATAGCTACTCTGTTTACTGCCTCCCACAATCTCCATTTTCGGTGTTGAAAATAGGAATGGGAGTAAACCATTTTCCCCTTCAAGCCTGCTCTGCCATTCACTACCCGTTTCCTTTGATTCATTTAGCCCTAAAAACTATATCTATCTCCTTGTGTTTGAAACTGCCTTCCAGATAGGAAGTCAAAGTTCCTTCCACAAACCTTTACACAGTTCCTAATTATGTAACCTTCTACATTTATTAATGCAGTTCTAAGAGTTTTAAAACCATTGAAGAAAATTTTAGCACTGAAGTGGACACTATATCAAAGTTTGAGAGGTTATTAGGAAATACAGTAAACTTGCAGTATTTCTGGTAATTTTTTTGCCGGTTTATCGAGACATAAAAATGTCAGCTACTATTGCTAGATATTTCATGCCTTATTATTTCCTGAGATAACGACATGCAACATCACAAAAAGAAGATATTATTTTATGTTGTAATATTCAAAATATTTTGAAGTAACATGCCAGTACTTGGATTACCATACTCTAAGAAGTAGTCTCCATCTCAGTAGTGTTATCTGAGGGATAAAACTTACTGGACCTCCTTCAGTAAATCACTCTGCCTCTCACTGTCCTTTCTTCTTTATGATGCTTTTTAGAATGTATCTTCTGCACAAAGATTCTGTTTCCTATCCTAATGTCTGCTTTGTGACTCAGTATCAACTTTCATTCAATAGTATACCTGTAAAGTGCCTTTCGACACTACTGAATTAAAAATAAATTGGCTCAGATTTTTGATGGCAAAACTGTCAGCCATCACTGTAATTACCTCTCTAAATTTGAGAAATCCATAAATTGAGTTAAGTGCAGAAATCCACATGTTGCTATTGGTGATTTTACTTTTGTTCATAAAGTAATCTGTTCAAGGCCACACAGACTACTGTCAATTTTCTTTAGATTGTGATACCTCCATTCATGATACTTAAATCAATTTATTTCACTTTTGCACAATTTTAAAATATGACAGCTATTCACTGTTTTTATTCCTGATTTGATGTCTAAGAATACGTCAGTGTGTTGGTTGCTTACTAAATATAATTTGACCTATTGAGTCTGTACTGTCATACTATCATTCAGTCTGTGCATCCATAGGAATATGTAACTGCTCCTTTCACTTTAACGTGTAACCATTTTAATGTGACTTGAGGCCAAGCTATCTTAAAAATAGTCGTTTGTGAATACACAGGCAAAGGTTAGCATTATGATAAAATAACACAACTGTGCCGAAAAATGAGCCACCCCTTAAATCAACTTGTCTGGTTTAAAACATAAATAAAGACTGGCAGTTAATTGTCAATCATTAACTTGTGCATTCTCCATGGAAACATCTTTATCAAGGAGGAACATCTTTCCTAATAATCAGCATTCTTCTCTCAATCTCCTCTCATGCAGTATAAAATGTTGTTTTTTTTCTCTTATTAGTCATCTTGTGAATTGTCCTGATGAATGCAAGATGAAAACCTTACACATTATGTGTCTTGTTTCAACAATACTCGAGTTCTGTATTATCAAAGGAATAATATTCGATTCGTTACATTTTGTATGAACTTTCTGATTCTTCCACTCGTTGCAGCTTTATCCTGTTTGATAAACAACAAATGAAAAGCAAATGCTGTTCTCAACGAATCAAGATGTAATTACTTAATGGATGGAGCACAAAAATAGGAGGCGGCCATACAACTCCATAAGCCTCTTCCCTCATTTAGTTAGACTATTGTTGCTTGCTTCAACTGCAGCAATTAATCTCTAATCCATATCCATCAATACTGCTACCTAATAAAAATGAGTAATACAGAATCGAAAATTTCAATGGACGGACAGCCTACAGCATTTTCATCCAGATTTCCCAAAGTCTAAATAGATCCTGATGGTAAAATTGCTAATGTAAAGGAATTGTCTTGCTCTTCTAGTGAATCTCTTGAGTTTTCCCATCATTGGAAAGATTCTATGGTGTGACTAAATCCTAAACAGTCACTTTTTAAGAGATTTGTTGTACCAGTAGAGATCAGGAAAATCAGAAGATTTATTTGGATTCTGTAGTTGTGTCTTCAGCATTTATTTAGTAGCTTCAGTGAAATGTTTACCCAAATTCCAACTGCATTTCAGTGATGGAAGAGCTCTTGAGCAAGGAAGTTAGCGCTCTATAACCAAAGCAAAATTATTTTACTGGCCTTTGCATTTGACATCATTCAAAAGGGTTAATAAAAATTGCATCGGGCAGTCTCAGCATTATTTGTAATGCTTTTATGTGTGACAGCTGGCTTGGAATCGGAAATCACTCAAGTACATTTAAAACACTGTACTTATCTGTAGCCGGAAGCACAGAGGAACTGTTATCAAGCTGTATGGCAAATTTGGAGTTCTGTGCAATATATTATGCATTGCTGCATTATATTACACTTATTCAAAATTGCAAATCATTCTTCACTTCTCAGTGATTTTTATAACATCATTTATGTTCATGCCTAGGTTGAACTAGAGTTTTACAGATTTTACTTACAAATGAAACATCGTATCTTACATACTTGATAGTATTTAGTTGTTCTTGTGCAGAAAAACACATTGATTAAAATAATTAAGGAGATAGCAAAGCATACTCCTTTAAATGCTGTCAGTGGTGATACAGGGGAAAGATTAAATATTTTGTTATGACCTCAAGCATAACAGACTGCAGTGCCTGCTGCATTCTTACTTCACGCAGTGTGTGCAAATATATGTAATTAAATGGCATAATTACAAGGATGCTTTCTTTACTTTTTCAAAAAATCTCATTCATGGAATGTGGGTGCTGCTGGTTAGGACAGAATTTATTCTCCGTTCCTAATTGCCCTTGAGAAGGTGAAACTGATCTGTCTTCTTGAACTGTTGCACTCACTGTAGGCTAGGTGGACCCACAGCGGTATTAAAGAGGGAGTTCAAGGATTTTCAACCTGTATCCTTGTTCTGGACTCCCCAGTCAGCAAAAATATCCTTGCATGTACTCTTTCCAGACCTGTTAGAATTTTGTTTCAGTTAGATCTCCTCTCTTCCTTCTACACTCTGGTGAATACAGACCAAGTCAAACCAATTTCTCCTCACAGTCCTGCCATCCCCGGTATTAGCCTGGTGAGCCTCCAATCTACTCCATCTACAGCAAGTATACCTTTCCTGGGTAAGGAGTCAAAAACTGCATGTAGTAATCCAGCTGTGGTCTAACCAAGGCCCTGGGTATTTGCAGCAAGACATCCTGACAACTGAATGAAAATCCTCTTTCAGTGAAAACCAACATAACATTTGTCTGCTTAATTGCTGCTGCACCCGCTGTCTACTCTCACTGACTGGTGTGCAAGGACACTCAGATTCTTTTTGTATGTCCATCCTTCTGAATATGTCACCATTTAAATCATACTCTTTCTTTCTGTTTTCTATGCCAAAATGTATAACCTCATAATTAACTACATTGTATGTATGTGTGCTCACTCACTTAAATCAACTTTAAGCTCCTCCTTGCCTCACCCTCATAACTCAACTCCATCCAGTTTTGAGTCATCAGCAAACTTAGAAATGTTGCATTGTTCCCTCAACCAGATTATTGATATATATTGGGAGAAAGTGAGGTCTGCAGATGCTGGAGATCAGAGCTGAAAATGTGTTGCTGGAAAAGTGCAGCAGGTCAGGCAGCATCCAAGGAGCAGGAGAATCGACATTTCGGGCATGAGCCCTTCTTCAGGAGTTGATATGTATTGTGAATAACTGGGGCCCAAGCACTGACCCTTGGAGTACTGCACTAGTCACTGCCTTCCTTCTATGAAAAAACCCATACATTCCCACCTGTTGTGTCCTGTCTGTCAACCAATTTTGGATCCATGCTTAAAAATACACCCTGTTCCTTGTTTTTTAATTTTGCCCACTACCTCTTGTGCAGGACCTGCCAAAAGCCTTCTGATCATCCAAATACATCACATCTCCCTTATGTATTCTACTAGTTATATCCTCAGAAAACCTCCACTAGGTTTGTTAAGTGTGAATTGCCTTTCATAAACCAATGCTGGCTTTATTATGACTAGTCCAATTCAATTTATGGTAACTGTTAATTCCCAGCATGCTGAATTCAGTGATGGTCATACTATTGAATGTCAAGGGTGATGGTTGGATTCTCTCTTATTGGCAATCACCTTTGTCTCGGACTTGCATGGCATGAGTGTTGCCAAAAAAACAGAGAAGCTGTTATCTAGCTGTATGGCAAACATTGAATTCTGTACAATATACAGGGTGGCTCAGTGGTTAGCACTGCTGCCGCACAGCACAAGGAACTCAGGTTCAATTCCAACCTTGAGCAACTGTCTGTATGGAGTTAGCACATACTCCCTGCGTGGGTTTCCTCTGGGCAATCTGGGCAGTCCAAAGATGTGCAGGTTAGGTGGATTGACCATGCTAAATTGCCCATAGTGTCCAGGGATGTGCAGGCTAGGTGGATTAACCCATGGAAATATAAGGTTACAGGGATAGGGTAGTAGGGGGTGGATCTGGGCGGCGTGCTCTTCAGAGGGTCGATATGCCAAATAGCCTGCTGCCACACTAGGGATTTTGAATTCTAATTATTGTGCCTTGCTACTTTATTATGCATTTGTTCTGGTGGGACTCCGTTAGCTTGCTTGACTGGACATGTGGTTTGCAAACTGATGCCAACAACAATTCCCAATGGGTTAAAGTTGCCATCAAGGTCCGGCTTTCTCAGTGTCGCCCCTTACCTGAGGCATGGTGACCCTCAGGTTAAACTTACAATGAGCCACTTCTCTCAAATGAGTCAGCAGCCTTCGGTCCTTGAGAACTGTGGCAACGTTCACTTCTCTTGCCAATTATCAGATCAAGCCTGAATGTTATTGAGGCCATAGTGCATTTAAACAAGGGCTGATCAGTATTGAAAGAGCTGAGAGTGGTGATGATTATTTGTATAATCATCAGTGAACATCCTCACTACTATCTGTGGAACTCTAGCAATATAGCATGGGGTTGTGATGATTGACCTCCATGTACATGGTATGGAGGTGCCAATATTGGACAAAGGAGCAGCACTCCGAAAGTAGTGATTTCCAATAAGCCTGTTGGGCTATAGCCTGGTGTCATGTGACTTCTGACTTTGTCAATGTACCACAGCTGTCTTCCATTGCAGCAGCTATCATTCTGACCAGTGGTAGCTTTTTCGCTGATTCTCATTGACTTCAGTTTTGCTAAGGTTCTGTAATGCCACACTTTGTCAAATAGTGTCATGCAGTCATCCTCTTCTCCCTTCTTGAGTTCAACTATTTAGTCGAAGTTTGAACCAAAGCTGTAACAACGTCAGCCCAAACTCCAAACTGAGCATCAGTGAGCAGAATATTGTTGAGTAGGTGCTGCTTGACAGCACTGTTGAGGATACCTTCCATTCCTTTGATGTTGATTAAGAGTAGCCTAATAGAGAAGTAATTAGTCAAGAAGAATTGTCCTGCTTTTTGTGCACAAGGTACAGCTAGGCAAATTTCTACATTACCAGGTAACTGCTGGAACAGCTTGGCTAGGGGTGCAACTAGTTCTAGAGCACAAGTCTTCAGTATTATTGCCAGAAAGCTGTCAAGACCCATTTCAGTTGCAATATCCACTGCCTTTTGCCAATTCTTGATATTTTGTAGAGTCAGTAAAATTGGCTGAAACTGACTTTTGTGATGCTGGGGTCCCTGGTTGAACCAAAATGGATTGTCCATGCAGCACCTCTGGCTGAAGATGGATTTAACTGCTTCAGCCTTTCCTTTTGCACTGATGTGCTGGGCTCCCAAATAATTTAGGATTGGAATATATGTGAAACCTCTCTTCTGGGGAATTGTTTAACAATCCACCATCATTCATAATTAGATGTGGCAGGACTGAATAGCTTACATCAGCTCTGTTGGTTGAGGGATTGCTTAAATTGGTCAATCACTTGCTGCTTATGCTCCATGACCTTGCCATCCAAATTGTGGGTGCTGGTGTGGTGATACCAGGTGGGTATGGTCTAGGTGGTAATCAGCAGAAGGTTTCCTTGCATAGTTGATGGAATGCCATCAAATTTTGTGTAGTCTGGATTCATGTTCAAGGACTCCCAGAACAATTCCCCAAATTTTTTCCAACTATCTAATCATTGTAACACTATCTCTGGTGGATGTGTCCTGTTTGTTGGAGAGAATATACTGAGGGATTACGATTGCGGTGTTTGGGGCGTAGTCTTTCTCACAGAATCAAACATTATAGACAGTGTCAGGTTTTTGTTTGACCAATCTGTGGGACAGCTTTCCCATCCCAAAATCCCCAGATCTTATTAAGAGTACTTTGTAAGGTCAACAGATTTCATGATGCTTGCCCAGTAACTGGTTTTTGTGCAGCTTTTTTGATTTTCTTTCCATTCCTCACCCAATGTTGTCATTTCCAGTGTCAATTCTGCTGGTTTGTCCAGTTTAATTCTTTTTATTAGATTTTGTAGTGGTCAGATATAACTAAGTGGCTTGCTAGACTACTTCAGAGGCTGTTTATGAGTCAACCCATATTGCAGTGGGTCTGGAGTCCCATGTTGGATGAATCAGTTGAGGGCAGCAGCTTTTCCTTTCCGATCCCCAGAGCATTATCCTGGATTACTTGTCTATTGATAAGCAGGCAGAAATGCACTGGTATTATCTGGTCAACGAATAAGGCAATGACACTTTTATTGAAATGATACTTGTGGGGGCTGGCTCACACCAGAAGTATCATTGATAAAATAAATAATGTTATTTATCTTATTTTCTACTTGGGACCTCTGCACCTTCTGGACATAATATCAAGCTCAATAATTTGAGCACATTCTCCCGTCTCCTTCCCCCAGCCTCCATACACCAGGCCTTGTCATCACATGGCCTGCTACCGCAAACAACCCATTGTTAGCCATAGAATTAGCAGCTATTTGTTCTCCCAGGCTGACTCTCACCTATTCTTTTTACTGCCCAACTTGTTTTTCTCTCTCTCTGTGGGCTCCATCTTCACTTATTGTTTACTCTTCTCTCCCTTTCACCCCCCCCCCCCCGAACTTTTCCTGAATTAAAAGTAATAGGAGAAGTGATAGTTAGTTTGCAAAAATTTTCACCCCAACATTTCACGTATCTGCTTGTGTTATTTCAGTAATGTGAACAAATTTGGTATAAATTTGCACTATTCAGGGACTGAGTTCGGTAACAGAGAACACTGATAATCTGGTTATCAGATTGGAAACGTCTATGCATAGTGTTGTCACAAACGAGCAGTCGAGTTGATCATCTGGAGTACAAAAAATCATTTTCTGTTCTGAGCATTGTATACAGAAATGAATAAATCTAAAGGCAGCCATTGAATATTTTGGAAATTGTGTGTCAAAGATCCTGATGGTTGCCCAGCAACTGTAGTTTTTGTGCAGCTCTTTTGATTTTCATTCCCTTTCTCAGCCAAGCAATATAAAAATTGAATTTCAGCGAAATATTCTTGTAAAATGAGATGCAATGAAACGGTGGCTCAGTGGTTAGCACTGCTGCCTCACAGCAACAGACACCCCGGTTCAATTCCTGCTTCAGGTGAGTTTGCACATTCTCCCCCTGTCTGCGTGGGTTTCCTCCGGGTGCTTCAATTTCCTCCCACCATCCAAAGATGTGCAGGTCAGGTGAATTGGCCATGATAAATTGCCCATAGTGTTAGGTGCATTAGTCAGGGATAAATATCAGATAGGGGAATGGGTCTGGGTGGGTTACTCATCGGAGGGTCAATATGGACTTGTTGGGCCGAAGAGCCTGTTTCCGTACTGTAGGGAATCTTAAAAAAAACATGGATTGTATAAAAAAAATGCATTTTCAGATTGGGCACAACTGCATTCTCACACTCATTGTGAGCACTTGCTTGTACACAAACAAACACATGTTTGATTTTTCTCTGTCTTCCACTTGTCTAGGCGGTGACCTAGACATATGGCCACACAACATCCATTTCCCAGTAGCTAAATGCCCTTTTCCGTGTTCTTTATGGAATGCCAACACCCAGGTTATTTACAAGCTGGAATTGACTGTAATTCACAAGCTGATAAAGCTCAATAAATGACTTGCAAAGCCCTGAAACAAACATGGGTTCTTTTTCACACAGCAGTAGTTTTCAGGCTAACCTAGGTATATGTGCAGTCGAACAAACAGACCTTAGAGAAACAACAAACAAAATAAGATTTCATTTTTTCAAAATTATTTCATTCCTGGGATGTGGACATTGCTGGCCTGGACACATTTATTGTGTGTCCCACATTGCCATTGACAAGGTGGTGGTGAGATATAATCTTAAACCTCTACAGTGCATTTACTATGGTAATCCATGATGCTGTTAAGGAGGGAATTCCAGGATTTTGATCCATTGATACTGAAGGAAAGGTATATAATTTCAAGTCAGGGTGATGAATGGCTTGGAGAAGATCTTGCAAGTGGTGGCGTTCGTATGTTTCTGCCGCCCTTATCCTTCTAGATGGAGGTGGATGTGAATTTGGAAAGTGCTATCTGGGGATCTTTGACAGATTTGTACAGTGCATTTTGTAGATGGTACACACTGCTGCTGCTGAGTGTTAATGGTGGAGTGACTGAATGTTTGTAGATGTGGTATCAGTCAAGTGGATTGCTTTGTCCCGAGTGGTATAAAGTTTCTTGAGTGTTGTTGGAGCTACAGTCATCCAGCTAAGTGGGGAGTATTTCATCACACTCCTAACATGTGTCTTGTAAATGCTGGACAAGCTATGGGAGTCAGGAGGTGAGTTATTCACTGCAGAGTTCTTAGTCTCTGACCTACACTTGTAACCACTATATTTATTTGGAAATTCTGTTCAGTTACTGGCCCGTTCTGAAATTGGGAGCTGGCAGGAGCAGGAACGCTTCTGTTGTCTTCATGTTCAAAGAATGCAGATGGTGTTGCCTAGTGTTGACTCACCCTGCTTGCAAGTGCCATCGCTACTGCTGCTTATGTGTTCCTGAACCAAGGTGTTTCCTCATTACCTATTGCCACTTCTGATTCAATGTCCTTGTCCTGAATCTGTTGCTCCTTGCTTCTCATTAATCACTTAACTGGAGGCCATCGCTGGCATTGCAGTAGCCTAATTTTCATTCCATTTTGCCTTGCTTAAATTTAAAATATTGGTTTATGATTTCTCTCTCTTCCTCTCTCAGTAACAACCAGTAATTTTAAAATGTGAGCTACCTTATCATCCTATATTTTAAAAGCATGTGCAAGTGTGATTTAATTTTTAGATAAGCCCTGAATTCTGTAGAAAGTTTTGGAAGCATATAAATTCACTAGTAAATTCAGTTCAGCCTTGGACTGAGTACTTGCATTTGCTCAGTAAGGAAGGTCTAATCCTTTAATTTTGCAAACCTAATGTACCTTAATATGAACTGTAATTTGTATTTAGCATGTAAATAAAATTAGCAGTTTAAATTTCTGTAGTTCTGTGCTTTGAGCAGATTCTTTTCCAAGCAGTGAATTGAAGAAGCAGTTTAATTAAGAAGTGGCTGAAACTGGATCCTCACTAACTGAGTGAGCCTTTACAGGAAACATATATATCAGTAAACAACTTAATGTGACTTAGTGCTTGATGTTTTTGAGTTGAGCATCCCAGGGAGTGTGACTTGCAACAAAGTGCTGGGCATGATTATCCTTAAGACTGCAACTTTGAATAATAGTGTACCAGAATCGAGCACCTCAGGAGTTCAACAGATAAAGGAGGAAGGTGTTGGTTGCTTTTGCCTAAACATAGCAGCTGATTCATGGGTAATATTGGTGAATATTTCTATTTTTTAAACTAGAAGTAACATTCTTCAGTTTTGTTTCAGGCCCTTAGACTTTTTATCCCCTTTGAAAAAATAATGATCTGTTAGGTATAGAATTGAAACCAGTACATAAAAACAAAATGAAAAATGCAATAAAGTGTACAGTGTAGCAATTCTTCAAGAGTTAAGAGCAGAAATACTGAAGTGATTTAATAAATAACCAAAATAAAATGTTAGAGTTGATAGATTGAGTGATGTTTTGCAGCTCCAGCATGTAGGTGCTGCTGGATGCTAAGGTGATCCACATTGAACACATCTGTAACAAGTGGTTGCAGCTGAGTAACTACAGATCTGAGCTGAGGAGCTGGAGTCAGAACCTATGGATACTGCATGGCATTGGGTGGGCGAATGTTATTTGGACACTTTGCTCCAGAAGGCGGTTACATCCCTTAGATTAAGTAATTCATGCTCAGGATGTGATTGTAAGCAAGCGAGATATGGGGACCCAAAAGTTAGCTCATGAATACCCTCTGTCTATACAATTATCAAAAGAGAATGATATTCTTGCAAGCTGTGTAGAGAAGAATGGGAACTGCAGAGAGGATGAGCAAACAGACTATGACATCTTGACATGGGGGGGGCATTCAAGAGGTGCGAGGAAGTAGGAACGTAGCAGTAGGGGTCGTTACAACAGGGGGGATAGACGGTCTTCTCTACAAACGTGAACATGAGTCTGAAAGGCCATGTTGACTAGCTGGTGCCACGGTGAAGGACATCTCTTGTGGGCTGGGGAGGGATCCAATTGTTGTCATCCATATTGAAGCTAATGACATTGATTTGTCTGGAAAAGATGTTCTCCTGAAAGATTTTGAACAGTTAGAAGTTAAAGCAGGACCTCCAAGGTAACAGAAACTTGGTTTTATAAACCTCTATAAGGCCACCCTTCAATCCCCAATAAGCCAATGTAAAAGCATCCCAGCTTATCCAGCCTTTCCTGAAAATTCAAACCCTCTAATTGCTTTGAGCATAATTTCGGCAGAGAGGTAATATGTATTCCAACAAGTCCTGACGAACCTATCCCAACAGTCACCACATCAGAGGTCAGATCAGTTTTCCTTCATGTGAATCCAAATAAGTGATGGGACCAGATGGAGTACCAGGCCGTGCACTCTGATCAACTGGCAGAGGTCTTCTCAGACATCTTCAACCTCTCCCTGCAGCAGGCCACTGTCCCTGCCTGTTTCAAGAGGGCCAACATCATTGCTGTGCAGCATGTCTCAATGACTACCGCCCAGTGGCCCTACCTCCGGTGGTCATGAAGTGCTTTGAAAGGCTGGTCATGAAATTAATCAACTCCAGCCTCCCCACTACTCTTGACCCACTCCAGTTTACCTATCGGACCAACAGAACCATGTCAGATGCCATATCACTTGCCCTTCACTCCTCCCTAGAACATCTTGACACCCAGAACAGCTACATAAGAATCCTACTCATTGACGACAGTTCAGCCTTCAACACTATTATCCCCTCGAGGCTAGTATCTTGGGCTAAGCCCCACACTCTGCAACTGGATACTTAGTTTCCTGACTCTCAGGCTACAATCAGTGAAGACTGGGGACAATATTTCATCCTCACTAACACTCAACACTGGAGCCCCCCAGGGGTGCGCACTTAGCCCCCTACTGCACTCACTGTATATCATGACTGCATTGCCAAATACCAGACTAATGCCATTTACAAGTTCACTGATGACACTACTATAGTCAGTTGATGGCGACGAAATAGACTACAGACGGGAGATTGGAAGACCTGGAAAAATGGTGCACTGAGAACAACCTATCTCTCAATGCCAGCAAAACTAAGGAACTCATTATTGACTTTCGGCGGGATGTTACGCGTGACCCCCTACACATTAACAGCACAGAGGTGGAATGAGTGGAGAGTGTCAAGCTCCTGGGTTTGGTCATCCAAACAAGCTTTCTTGGACTCTTCACATGAACGCACTGGTTACAAAGGCCTAACAAGGTCTCTTCTTCCTGAGGCAGCTGAGGAAATTTGGCATGACAGCGAATACCCTTGCCAACATTTACAGGTGGGCCATGGAGAGCATTCTGTCTGGATGTATCACTACCTGGTATGGCAACTGTACCATTCAAGATTGGAGATGGTTACAGAGAGTGATAAACTCGGCCTGGACAATCACAAAGGCCAACCTCTCATCTATAGAATTTATAGCTTTTTTTATTCCTGATGAAGGGCTTTTGCCCGAAACGTCGATTTTGCCTGTCCTCGGATGCTGCCTGAATTGCTGTGCTCTTCCAGTACCACTGATCCAGAATCTGGTTTCCAGCATCTGCAGTCATTATTTTTACCTTATAGAATTTATCTACCAGGCCCGCTGTCAAGAAAAGGATGCCAGCATTGTCAAAGATCCATCCCACCCTCCAATGTTTTTCTACAACCTCTACCATCGGGGAGAAGGTACAGAAGCCTGAACACATGCACCAGCCAGTTTCGTAACAGTTTCTACCCTACTGTTGTTAGAATACTGAGTGGACTCTCAAACTCTTAACATTCGCCTATACCTGTGTTTTTGTTTTTGCTGCTGTTTATCTATTATTTACTTATCTATGCTACTTAACTATGTGATCTGCCTGTATTGCTCACAAGACAAAGCTTTTCACAGTGCCTTGGTACACATGACAATAAATTCAATACAATATCTCCAATTTAATAATATCCTTTCTATAGCTGGGTGACCAGAGTTAGACACACCAACATTGTGTACAATCTCAACATGATGTACCAACTCCTGTGCTCACTGATCTGAGCAATGAAGGCAAACATGCTAAATGCCTTCTTACCCTGTCTACCTGTGATGCAGCTTTCAACGGGCTATGTACCTGAACCCCTAGGTCTTTCTGTTCAACAACACTATCTACGGCCCTACCATTAACTCTATAAGTCCTGCCCTTGTTTGTCTTACAAAAGTGCAATACCTCGAATTTATCCAAATTAAAAATTAAAATTCATCTGCCACTCCTCAGGCCAATGGCCCAAATGATCAAGATCCTGAGGTAACATTCTTCACTGTGGTAGAAGTAGCCATGTAGCTTAAAAGAAACATCGGTCAAAACTGGGGAGATAAGGGTAAAATTTGAAAGCAATTGTTCTTTACTTAAATTGCATAGTGTTTGGAACAAAATAAATTAATTAGCAGTCCAAATTGAGACCGATGGGCATATAGAGTCAGAGAGTCCTAGAGATGTACAGCATGGAAACAGACCCTTTGGTCAACTTGTCCATGCCGACCAGATATCCCAACCCAATCTAGTCCCACCTGCCAGCACCCAGCCCATATCCCTCCAAACCCTTCCTATTCATATACCCATCCAAATGCCTCTTAAATATTGCAATTGTACCAACCCCCACCACTTCCTCTGGCAGCTCATTCCATACACGTACCACCCTCTGCGTGAAAACGTTGCCCCTTAGGTCTCTTTTATATCTTTCCCCTCTCACCCTAAACCTATGCCCTCTAGTTCTGGACTCCCTGACCCCAGGGAAAAGACTTTGTCTATTTATCCTATCCATGCCCCTCATAATTTTGTAAACCTCTATAAGGTCACAAGGAGATCAAAGCGAAAGGTCCAGAGAAACAGAAAATGCTGGCCCCACCATTGGCACCATGAACAAAGTGCAATTCAAGCTCTAGAAATTCATGGACAAGAAAGTGCTATTCAGACTGACTGGGGGAAGGCATGTACAAGGAATTCTGCATAGCTTCGACCTTTTCATGAATCTTGTGATGGGTAAGAACAACAACGACATGGTTATTATTCAAGGGAACAGCATTAGAATGCTGGAAGACTTGGAACAAGATTAGTGAAAACAGCATTACTGTGAAAACAAGCTAGTTGATGAAGGAGGGGCACTCCAAAAGCTTGTACTTCCAAGTAAACCTGTTCAACTCTAACCTGGTGTTTTGTGATTTTTCATTTTTTACTGTGAAAAGATGACACAAATCTCTCCACATATAATTATTGTGAGCTGTGTAGTGTTTGTCCTTAGTTTTTATGGTTGTAGACAGTAATTTGTTTAAAGTTGATTCAGTGCAGCCTAACTAGTTTGTGAGTACTTCATAATACTAGGATGAACTACAAGACATCAAATCTGCAGTTCTATGAAAATAAACTGAACAAAGGGCGAAGTGAACATAGTCCATTGAGAACACAAGGTTTAGGAAATAATGGGGAGTGAGGAAATGCCAGAGAAGTTGAATAAATATTTTGCATCAGTAACCACAGTAAAGAATACTAATAGAATTTCAAAAATTCTTAGCAATCAAAGGGCTAAACACGAGAAGGAAATAAACATGATTACCACCAGTAATAGTTCTAGGGAACTCATGGGCTGATAACGAATACACCCATAGATATGATGATTTGCATCCTACAGTGTTAAAGGAAGTAGCCATAGACTTTGTGGATGCACTGTAATAATCTTTCAAGAATCCTTAAATTCTAGAAATTTCTCAGAGGATTGGAAAACTACCAATGTAATACAAAAACAGGAAGTGCTGGAGAAAGTTAGCAGGTCTGACATCATCCCTGGAGAGATCAGAATTAAATTAATGTTTCAAGTACAATATGATTCTTATTAGGAATGCCAAAGCTTTGAAGTTCTGAAGAAGAGGTCATATTGGACTCAAAGTATTAACTCTATTCCTATTTCATCTCTAAGCTGAACACCTATAATTGGACAAATGTTGGTCTGTTATGAAGATTGTAACAGCATAGCATTTACTAATGCATGAAATAGGAGAAAGTGAGGACTGCAGATGCTGGAGATCAGAGCTGAAAATGTGTTGCTGGAAAAGCGCAGCAGGTCAGGCAGCATCCAAGGAGCATGAGGATCGACGTTTTGGGCATGAGCCCGAAGAAGGCTCCTGAAGAAGGGCTCATGCCCGAAACGTCGATTCTCCTGCTCCTTGGATGCTGCCTGACCTGCTGCGCTTTTCCAGCAACACATTTTCAGCTCTAATGCATGAAATATTCAGCATTGCTTCACAAAGCGGATACATTTATCAGAGTTCTTTGATGAGATAACAAGTAGGGTAGATATCAGGGAACCGGTTGATATAATACATTTGGATAAACACAAAGAACATAAGCGCCTTAATCAGATAAGAGCCCATGCTATTGGGGAACAGTCTATTGGCATGATTTGAGGACTGGCTAGAAGGCTAAGAGTTGGAATAAAGAAGGAATTTTCAGGATAGTATCCAATACAAGTGAAGTGAGAGCACAATTATTTCTGGGATCACAATTATTTAAAGGTTATATTAATAACTTGGATGAGGGAAAGGAATGTATTGCAGCCAAGTTTAGGATGACATAAAACTTAGTGGGAAGGCCAATGGTGAGGGTGACACAACGAGCAAGCAGAGGAATATAGGCAAGTTGGGTGGAGGCAAATACTTGACAAATGGAATGTGATGTGGGAAAATGTAAGGTTGTATACGTTGACAGGAAAAACAGTCAAATTTAATGATATTTAAATTGGAAGATACAACAGAAAACTGCAACATAGAGCATTCATAAATCACAACATGCCAGCAACTAAGATTAGCCTTTATTTTAAATGGAATGCAGTATACAAATAGAGAGAACTTGCTAAAACTACACAGCACGTGTCAGACCAAACCTTGAATACTGTGAACAGTTTTGATTTTATTATCGAAGGAAAGATACGCTGGTATTGGAGGAAGTCCAGAGAAGGTTCACTTGTTTGATTTCGGGTATGGAGAGATTTCCTATGAGGAAGGGTAAGTAGGTTGTGCTTGTACTCATTAGATTTTAGAAGAATGGGAGATCTTATTAAAATGTTAAGATTCTGAGGGGGCTTGACAAGATACATGTTGAGAAGCTTTCTCCCCTTGTGAGAGAGTATTGGACCAGAGAACAGATCAGTGTAAGCAGCTGCACATTTAAGATGGATGACAATATTGTTTCTCAGAGGCGAGTGAATCAGTGAAACTCTTTACCACAGAGGCTGTCAAGGCTGGGTCATTAATTGTATTTAAGACTAAGATCGACATAAATTTATCAATAAGAGTAGCTATGGCTATAAAGATAAGGGTGGAAAGTGGAGTAGAGGATTATCAGATCAGCTGTGATCTCGGTGAATAGTGGAGCAGATTTGATGGGCCAATGGGAGAAAGTGAGGACTGCAGATGCTGGAGATCCGAGTCGAGAGTGTGGTGCTGGAAAAGGCCAGCAGGTCAGGCAGCATCATAGGAGCAGGAGAATCGACATTTCGGGGATAAGCCTGGTGAAGGGCTTCCTGATGAAGTGCTTATGCCTCAAATGTCGAATCTCCTGCTCCTCGGATGCTGCCTGGCCTTGATGGGCTACTTCTGTTCCCACATTTTATGGTCTAAATTAGTAGATATTCTTAAAAGACAAAGTCTCTCCATGACATATTTATGTGCAGCAATATTTTTACACCTCTCATGGAATGTGAGCGGAATGTTATAGCCAATCACAAGTTGTTCTTTAGAAGGTGGTGGTGAGCTGCATTCTTGAACCACTGCAGTCCATTTGGTGTAAGTGCACCCATAATGCTGTTAAGGAGGGAGTTCCAAGATATTGACCCAGTGACACTGAAGGAATGTTGATGTATTTTCAAGTCAGGGTGGTGAGTGGCTTGGTAGGGAATTTGCATTAAAAAGTATTAAAGTACAAGAAACCGCTGACTCAGATCAATGGAAAATGAGCATCCAATGAACTGGAGAGCTATACAAAAAAATTGCCAAAATGCAAAGACTGCATGAAAATATTGCAAGGCTATCAAAGCGAATATTACATTACAAAGATATTTTCTGAGAAGAAATCTTTCAGTGGAGAACCCACCATCTGAGGCGAAGTAAGAATGTTAAATATGACAAAATATAATTGTGCAAAAGTGGGTGGTCAGAAGATTAGAGTATTAAAAGAACACTCTGCACGATGGCTCAGTGGTTAATACTGCTGCCTCACAGCGCAAGGGACCCTGACTCATTTCCCACCTTGGGCGACTGTCTGTGTGGAGTTTGCACATGCTCTCTGTGTTTGCGTGGGTTTTCTCTGGGTGCTCTCCCACAATCCAAAGATGTGCAGGTCTAGTGAATTGGTCATGCTAAATTGCCTATAGTGTTAGGTACATTAGTCAGGGGTAAATATAGGGTAGGATAGGGGAATGGGTCTGGGTGGGTTACTCTTCAGAGGGTCTAAGGCCTTTTTCCATACTGTAGGGAATCTAATTTAATAACAGTGAAGAATGATTAAAAGATTAGTCAGGTGAGAAAAATTAGGAAAAAAAATCAAAGAAGTTGTTTTATTGACAGACAAATAGGACAAATAGCCTACTCCTGCTTCTATGTCTTATGGATGCCATTAATATCTAGAAATCTGTGCACCCAGTGACTGATTTGATGTGACTCCTTGGAGTAGAGGATTTCAATATGTAAGGCCACTTTCAGATTGCATTGGCTCCGCTGTTTGAATCATATCCATTCTTGGCATAGACATTTAATTTGATTTTTTGATTTGGTTTATCATTGTTGCATGTATCTAAGTACAGTGAAAAGTTTTTGTTTTGTGTGCAGTACACATCCTTGCAGGGCACTGGTGTTGAGGATTGTCATAGAGGAGGTGCTGTTACATATCTTCACTGATTGTGGTCTGCGAGTCAAAAGGTTGAGAATCCAGTTGCAAAGGGTGGAACAGAGATGTAGGACTCAGTTTGGAGATTATTTTTGTTGGGATTATAGTGTTGTAAGCGGAGTTGTAGTCAAAAAATAGAAGCCTGATATAGGTACCCTTTATTATCCTGATGTTACAGGGACGAGTGTGGGATTAGGGAGATGGCATCTGCCGTGGACCTGTTGAACCGGTAGGCAAATTGCAAGGGATCAAGTGATATGAGCCATGACTAACCTCTGAAAGCTATTCATAATTATGGAGGTCAGAGCCACCAAGCGGTAGTCATTGAGACATGGTTGCATGTATTTTCTTTGGTACTGGGATGATAGTTGTCTTCCTGAAGCAGATGGAGACTTCCGATTACAGCAAGGAGAAGATAAAGATGTCAGCGATTAGTCCTGCCAGCTCATCCACACATGATTGAGTGCATGGCTAGGAACTCCATCTGGGTCAGTCACTTTCCAGGGTTCACCCTCAAGAAGGCTGGTCTAAGGTCTGCAGCAGTGACTGAATGAATAGGTGCGTCCGAGACTGTCGAGACAGGTGACACTGTTTCATCAACCATCTGTTCGAACCGAGCATGAAAAGCATTGAACGCATCAGGGAGGGATGTATTTTTGTTCACTAGTGTGTTCCACTTCATTGTTTAACCCATTATGTTGTGTAGACCTTGCCATGGGCACAAAGTGTCAGTAAGTTAGTTTAGATCTCTAACTTAGTCTGGTAATGCCTCTTGGCCTTCCTAATGGCCATAAGGAAGTCATATCTAGATTTCCTGTAAAGGTCTGACTTGAACACTGCATGCCTGGTTTTCAGTATGCAATGAATTTCCCAGTTCATCCATGGTTTCCAGTTGGGGAACGAGCAGATTGATATCCAAACCTTGCATCATTTATGCCCTAAATATTCCAAGTTATCAGTCATCCTGGGTCATAAATGGCATCATGAAGGAAAGATCTGTTATTGAAGAATTAGATTTTGCCTCCTGAGTGTGCAGGTAAATAACTTACTACATTCCAAGATGCTAGCTGGATAAAAAGCAGGAAATTACATCCAGGAAACATAACTATTCTCGTGCTGAAAAGCTGAGTGGTTTTAAAAGCTGTTGTCAACAGCATCTCCTGGAGGTCCTTAAGTTTTGCAATGTTTCAAACAACATTGGTTTAATCGATATAGCAGAATGTGTCTATTATCCTCAGCTTCAAATCCCAACTTCCATTTACGTATTAAAACCTTGTCACTGACATCAATATCTTCAATTTCAGAACAAAACTGTACATTCCAAAAACTCCAACTGTTTGTGAGTCATTAATTTGCATACATTTAAAGAACTTGCATTGCATTTGCACTGTTTCTCATAAAGATACTGTCAAAATAATGTATTCTTATTGGCTAAGTAGGTAATACGAATGAATTGTTAATTTCTTGTGTAATATTTGACATGTCTACTTTATTGAAATAAACTCCATAAAATTCCAGCCATGACGTAGGAAAGAATACAACCAATAAAACTCAATAGATAAATGAAGCAAACAAATGGTTGACATTGCCTTTTATAATCATTGGCTGACTTTGAGCTTCCTATTGTGTGTGTAGTAATTCATTACTGTAACATGCAAAGCTTTCTTTTACACTCTGATTGGTACTAACAAAATTCTATAGAAATACATATGCTGACCATGGTTGGCTCATGCCATTAATCTTTGTTGACCTTACAACTGGTTCATGAGCTATTTAATTACAAAATGATGCCACCTACTGAACTTCTCATTAGTGATTCACCAAATGGCACCTACAATATGGGTTATGTACCTACTTATTGGGAAATAACAGCCATTTAAAATTCAAACGCTTAAGGTGCTGCCATGTCTTAAAAAGCTGTTTAGTTAAATTTCAGGCGGCAAGCTGATATAAACTCTCTCTCAAATTGTAATGCCTCCTGTCATAATAACAGTAAGCCATGTTGCAAAGTTACTCCATATCCTGGTAACATCTTCTGATTTGACTGCCTGTCGTATTTTAGATTACCTAACTGAAAAGTATATTGGAATATAAATGACTTTTTTTTTAATGTAGCATGACCTACTTTAAATGAATTGACTTTTGGTACTTTGAACAGCTCAAGGCTATTAGTGCAGTGTAATGATATAGTTGCAAAGCATTGTGACCTTTTGGGATTGGAGTATAGTATGTGCTATACAGCATATGTTTGCAATTCTTGCATTTTATTCTTTGTATAGAGGCCATGGTGAGCTGTACTCACCATGCTATATTCAAATTGTGTAACTAACAACTAGCTATCAATCACGTTGCATTGTACTTTGATTGTCAGAGCAGAATAGGATAGAGTAGCTATAAAATGAAGCTTTGACTAAGAGCCCCTCTCAAAAGATATTTCAAATTATGTTCATTAACCAGATGTTTCTAAATGTTGTACATGCAGCCTCGATTAGTTCTTATTTACGACTTGTACCTCAAACTCTACAAGTAAACCTCCAAATTGTTTTGAAGTTTCACACAAAATGGTGATTTATAGGATGGATATCTGTGAAAGCTGTGTATTTTAGTGAAAGCCATGTTTCAAGAATAATTGCAGCAGAATTTCTGTAACTGTGTAATTATGCAAATTAACTTAACTGCTACAGTGTTTCTCTATTGCTTGCTAAGCCATTGTTGGCAGATTGAAAATTACTAAAAACTGCCTTAGGCTCAGTTTTCTTTTTCTCTGAGTGATAGGTAACTGATTGCAGTAGGAAGCCTCAGGCATATAATTGTTGATTCTGGATTAGAGGTGCTGGAAAAGCACAGCAGTTCAGGCAGCAACCGAGGATGCTGCCTGAACTGCTGTGCTTTTCCAGCACCTCTAATCCAGAATCTGGTTTCCAGCATCTGCAGTCATTGTTTTTACCTATATAATTGTTGAGGATAAATATGAAGTTCAGGGTCTCTTTTGTGTGCTATTTAAGTAGAGTGGACACTATGAAACCTGATTATCTGTTTGCCCAAAACTAGATTTGGTACATGAATTTTAAATACGATGTAAGTGTGCCTTATTGCATAGCTTTAGCGACCTTTGCTCGTCCTGCAGATAAAATATGTGTATACTCGAATAAACGTTTAGCCCCCATTTTTGGCCAAATAATCTGGAATTTTCCATTTAATCTCGTGTAAAGGTCGACCCTCGTCCTTCACTGGACAATTGACATTTTGGGTATAAGCCCTTTACTAATCCAGGAACTTGGCTCATGATCAGGGGACTTGTGTTCACATCATGCCTCCTCAGATGTCAGAATTTGAATCCAATTAAAAATTTGGAATTGACAGTCTAATAATGACCGTAAATCCTGTGTTGATTGTCAGAAGAGGTGTAGTGGACAGCAAAGAAGGTTAACTCTGATTACAACAGGATCTTGATCAGATAGGCCAATGGGCTGAGGAGTGGCAGATGGAGTTTAATTTAGATTAAGGTCCTAGGGAGTGTTGCTGAACAAAGAGACCTTGGAGTACAGGAGTTGGGAGGTCATGTTGCGGCTGTACAGGACATTGGTTAGGCCACTGTTGGAATATTGCGTGCAATTCTGGTCTCCTTCCTATTGGAAAGATGTTGTGAAACTTGAAAGGGTTCAGAAAAGATTTACAAGGATGTTGCCACGGTTGGAGGATCTGAGCTACAGGGAGAAGCTGAACAGGCTGGGGCTGTTTTCCCTGGAGCGTCGGAGGCTGAGGGGTGACCTTATAGAGATTTACAAAATTATGAGGGGCATGGATAGAATAAATAGACAAAGTCTTTTCCCTGGGGTCGGGAATTTCAGAACCAGAGGGGACAGGTTTAGGGTGAGAGGGGAAAGATATAAAAGAGACCCAAGGGGCAACTTTTTCATGCAGAGGTTGGTACGTGTATGGAATGAGCTGCCTGAGGATGTGGTGGAGGCTGGTACAATTGCAACATTTAAGAGGCATTTGGATGGGTATATGAATAGGATGGGTTTGGGGGGATATGGGCCGGGTGCTGGCAGGTGGGACTAGATTGGGTTGGGATATCTGGTCGGCATGGACGGGTTGGACTGAAGGGTCTGTTTCCATGCTGTACATCTCTATGACTCTCGATAAATGCGAGTTGCTGTATTTTGGGAAAGCAAACCTTAGCAGGACTTATACACTTCATGATATGGTCCCAGGGAGTGTTGCTGAACAAAGAGATCTTGGAGTGCAGATTCATAGCCCCTTGAAAGTGGAGTCGCAGGTAGATAGGATAGTGAAGAAGGCATTTGGTATACTTTCCTTTATTCGTCAGAGCATTGAGTATAGGAGTTGGGAGATCATGTTGTGACTGTACAGGATGTTTGTTAGTTCACTTTTGGAATAGTGCGTACAATTCTAGTCTCCTTCCTATCAGAAGGATGTTGTGAAACTTGAAAGGGTTCAGAAAAGACTTACAAGGATGTTGCCAGGGTTGGAGGATTTGAGCTAAAGGGAGAGGTTGAATAGGCTGGGGCTGTTTTCCCTGGAGCATCAGAGGCGTGACCTCATAAAATCATGAGGGGCATGGATAGGATAAATAGACAAAGTTTTTTCCCTGGGGTCGGGGAGTCCACAACTAGAGGGCATAGGTTTAAGGTTAGAGGGAAAAGATATAAAAGGGATCTATGGGGCAACTTTTTCCACACAGAGGGTGGTGCATGTATGGAATGAGTTGTCAGAGGAAGTGGCGGAGGCTGGTACAATTGCAACATTTAAAAGGCATCTGGATGGGTATATGAATAGGAAGGATTTGGAGGGATATGGGCCAAGTGCTGGCAAATGGGACTAGATTAGGTTGGGATACCTGGTTGGCATGGACGAGTTGGACCAAAGGATGTGTTTCAGTGCTGTACATCTCTGTGACACTATAACAGATCAACGGTTATGAGTCAGTGTGCCGGCCGTCACGTCCCATTCCAGCTTTCCAGACTGCTGGTTGTTCTGCTCCGCTCCCAGTCCTCCAGTCCACTGGCTGTTGTGTTCTGCTCTGGGTTTTCATAATTACCATAATTCAGTTTTATTTCTCTTTATTCATTTCGAGATCAATTGGGCTTCTCCTAATGATATGGTATCAATTTCGACGGGCATGAATTTCAGCCCCTCAAAAGAATTATATCCATGTAATAGTCGACCCCAAAAAAATGCGACTATTATTCTAGTACCTACAGTAGTTAAGAAGAGAAAGGTATTAAGAAAATAGAAAGATGCAAAATAGGAAATGGAGTAGGCCATTTGCCTCTTCGTGCATGCTGCACCATTCATATGATCATGGCTGATCATCCAACTCAGTACCCCATTCCTGACTTTGTCCCATACCCTTTGATCCCTTTACCTCTAAGAACTATTTCTAACTCTTTCTTGAAAATATTTGATGTTTTGGCATCAGCTGTTTTCTGTGGCAAAAATCCCACAGGTTCACCACTCTCCGAATGAAGACATTTCTTTTTATCTCCATCCTAAATGGCCTACCCCATATCCTTAGACCCTGACCCCTGCTTCTGGATTCCCCCATCATTGGAAGCTTCTTTCTCTGTTTTCAATTTCTATTAGACTTTTGTACATTTTTTAAAAGATCCCCCCTTGTTCACCTAAACTTCAATGAATGTAGTCCTAACCAATCAAGTTGCTCCTCATACATCAATTTAACCATCCCAGCAATAAATCTGGTAAACCTTTGTCGCATTCCCTCCATAACCAGAACATCCTTCCCTAGGTAAGGAGAACAAAACTGCACACAATACTCCAGGTGTGGTCCCACCAAGGCCCTGTACAATTACAGTAATATATTGTTGCTCCTGTACTCACATCCTCTTCCCAATAAGGCCAATATGTCATTTGCCTTCTTCACTAGCTGTTGCACCAAGGGCACCCAGGTCTCTTTGCACCTCTCCTTTCCTAACGTGTTGTTTTTAAGATAATTTGCCTTTGTGTGTTTGTTACCAAAGTTAATAACCTCGTAGTTATTCAAATTATACTTCATCTGCCTTGGATTTTTCTACTCACTCAACTTATCCAATCACACTTAAGCAGCTCTGCGTCTTCCTCACAGCTCACCCTTGCAGCTTTATGTCATCCGTAAAGTTGAGATATTATAGTTTTCTCATCTAAATTATTTACATATATATATATATAAAATACAGTGAGGAGCTGGGGTCCAAGTACTGATCCCTTTGGTACTCCAATCGTCACTGGCTGCCACTCAGAAAATGACCCATTTATTCCTACTGTTTATTTTCTGTCTGCCAGTCAATTCACTATCCATGTCAGGATACTATCCCAGTCCCATGCACTTGAAGTTTACATGCTAACCTCTTATGTGAACCTTGTCAAACATCTTCTGAGTGTCCAAATCAACCATATTCACTTGATCCACCCAATCAACATCCTCAGAAAACTCCAATAAATTTGTCAAGCATGATTCTGTTTCATAAATACATTCTGATCCTGTCCAATTCTGTCACTGTCTTCCATGTACTCTGCTGTTACGTCTTCAATAATGAACTCTAGCATTTTCTCTATAAATGATATCAGACTAAATGACCTAGAATAAAAATCTGAAAGAACTGTGGGTGCTGGAAATCATACACAAAAACAGAAATTGCTCGAAAAACTCAGCAGGTCTGGTAGCATTTGTGGAGATAAATCAGAGTTAATGTTTTGACTCCGTGACCCTTCTTCAGAACTGATTATAGCTAGGAAAAAGTTGCTATTTAACCAAGGGGAGAGGAGTGAACAAATAGGTGGAAATAGACCCCAAAAAGAGAGGAAAACAGTTGTGCAGTCAAAGGGCAGGTAAAGGCCAGTCTGGGAGAGTGAATAGCCACTAAGAGGGACTATCAGTAGCTGAAATGGCTTGTGTATGGTAGCAGCCCATGTGATGACAAGGCCTGGTGTATGGGCATTGGGATAAGGACACAGGAGAAGATGCTCAAGCTCTAAAATTGTTGAATTTGATATTTTTTACATAAGGTTGCAAAGTCCCCAAGCAGAAAATAAGATGCTGTTCTTTCTGAGCTTCGCTGGAGCACTGTGGCAATTTGAGACAGAGATGTTGGCCAGGGAACATGGTGGTGTGATGAAGTGGCAGGCAACTGGAAGTTTAGGGCTTTTTTGCAGACAGAACATAAGTATGCTGTGAAGCAGTCACCCAGTCTGTGTTTCATTTCCGCAGTGTAGAGGAGACCACATTGTGAACAGTGAATACAGTCGACGAGTGTGAGTGAAGTGCAGATAAGATACTGCTTCATCAAGGTGTGACTGGGGCCTTGGATAGTGAGTAGGGTGGAAATAAACAGGCAGATGTTACACCTTCTGCGATTGCAGAAGGTGATGTGGGGGAAGGTATTGTGACTGAAGGAGGAGTAGACCAGGGTGTTCCAGAGGGAACAATCCTGTGGAAGGTGGACAAGGGAGGGGAGAGAACTTACATTTCTTTGAGGCAGTAACACAGGTTGTTGATAAAGGAGAACCAGTGGTTGTACTTCACTTAGATTTCCAGAAGGCATTTGATAAGCTGCCATATCAAAGGTTATTGGAGAAAATTGAAGGTCAGGATCTCGGGATAGCGTATCGGCAATAATAGACGATTGTCTGTCTGACATGAAGCAGGGAATAGACAGAACTGGTTTTTCAGGTTGGCAAGATATAATGAATGGTGTATTGCAGGATTGGTGATGGGATCTCAACTGTTTACAATTAATGAAATTACTTTGATGATGGGATGAAATATGGTTGTCAAATTTGCTGATGACACAACATAGTCTGAAGAAGATACGAGGAAATTATATAAGTGATATCAATAATATAGTGATGATTTGGAGATGTCGGTGTTGGACTGGGGTGTACAAAATTAAAAATCACGCAACACCAGGTTATAGTCCAACTATCACCTGATGAAGGAGCGACGCTCCAAAAGCTAGTGTGCTTCCAATTAAACCTGTTGGATTATAACCTGGTGTTGTGTGATTTTTAATTGTATAGTGATTGGGCAAAGATCTGGCAAATGAGATACAATGTGAAAAAATATGCAGTTGTCTATTTTGGCAGGAAGAACGCAAAAGAAGCATATTACCTCAATGTTGAGAGATTGCAGAGGAATCCGAGTGTCCTTGTGCATGAACCCAAAAGGTTAGTCTGCAGGTACAGAAAGTAATTAGGAAAGCTAATAGAATGTTAATAGAATGTCAAATGAAAGCAAAGTATTATGAATGCTGGAGATTCAAAATAAAAAGATAAAGTGCTGGAGAAACTCAGGTCTGGTAACAGCGAGAATAGTTTTAGGGTAAGGGGCAGGAGATTCAAAGGGAATGTAGGAAAACAAACATTTTCACTCAACAGTGGGAATCTAGAACACACTGCCTGGGAAGGTGGTGGACGCTGGAAACCTTACAAATTAAAAAACAAAATTGGGCGAGTACTTCAAAAATCATAATGTCCAAGGGTATGGGACAAATGGAGGAAATTGAGATTAGTGCACTTTTAATGCTAGTTATGTTGGTGCAAACTCGATGGGCCAAAAAGCCGTCTCTGCATTCTGAATCTATGCCACCATCTGTGGAGAGAGAAAAGAAAGAAAACTTTTCTGAAGAAGAATCTTATTTGATTCGAAGCAAAATGTTGCTGGACCTGCTGAGTTTCCAAGAAAATGTTATTGTTTATTGCAAGGAGGCGGTAATTGGGATATTATGCTTAGGTACTTGCTTAGCCACCTGCTCGTTGAAAACTCAATTTAGGTTCCACCAAGGCCATTCAGCTCTTGACCTCATTATATCCTTGGTTCAAATATGGATGAAAGAACTCAATTCCACTGAGGAGGTGCGAGTAAATGTACAGTAAAGCTGTACGTATAGACAACAATATGTACCTGGAAATTGTTAAAGGATGTTAATGTTATTAAAAGGTACTGATGTCATAAGCCAAAGGAACAAAACTCGAGTTTTTACAATGGACATTTGCTTCTGCTATTTAAGATGGGATGACAAATCACTTTTTGACTTTTATACAATAGCTAAAGTTACTTAATGGTGCAGTTGTTCAGATTTTGGATCTGTTTTTGTCAATAGAGGTAGCTGTCACAGCAAATATGACAATTGTGCAACCCACATGTAGTCAGTTTTTGCTAAGTAGTGCAAAACAGTATTCATTCTGCTGGGTGAAAAATAAGTGATGACTTGTGGTCTTCTGCAAAAAATAAAAATGTGAAAGAAACTCAGCAAGAAACCACATCAAAAGTAAGGGTTACCTTGGGAAAATAAAGGGACAGTGGCAGGGAAACAGGATAGCAGTAAAGGAGAGATTTGTAAACATTAGCAGTAAAGTAATTGATTAACATATTATTTGCCAAAGTAAAAAGGATGGATATTCATGTCAAAACAAGAGTGGAGTAAAACTAGAGCAATAAAAAAGCAAGTGAATGGATTGAAAGGGAGTTGAATTTATGGTGCAGAAAATTCAATATTGCTAGGTTGTTTTCAACAGTGAGTTATAAGGAGGTTGAGTACACTGTGTATATTGTAAGATAATAAAACCAGTCTCCTCCCACAATATATTCTCATTTGTGCGCTGCTGCTTTACTACATGATATAATTCAAAATGAGGGTATCTTCAGACTTTATCATTTCAAGAAATTACAAGGATCTGGTATATAAAAGTATGCTATTCTCCATTTTTATTCTTTTATTGTTTGTTTGACAGAACATGAGAAACATCGAACGAATTTAGTTCATTTGTAGTTATTTTAACAGCATTTTCTACCTGACTATTTCATATTGTAAACCTTTTTTGAATTGTATTTTTTTCTGTTCAACTGTCTATAGAAGGTTAACTGTCGCAGTGAAAATAATGCATTCTCTTGCCCAGTAGTTTCACTTTTGGCTACAACAAAAATAATATCTTAAGCAGAAATTAATAATTGTAAATGGTAATTTGACAAAATATATAAGAATCTAAAAGTATCTTCAAGGCTTCAACCCCAAAAAATATTAGGCTAAGTCAGATAAAAGCGAACTACTAGAATGCTGGAAATCTGACTTAGATGCAGAGAATGCTGGAGAAACTTGGCAGGTTTGGCAGCCACTGTACAGAGAGAAATAGAATTGTTCTGAAGAAAACTCGCACTGGACTTGAAACATAAACTCTGTTTCTCTCTCCACAGATTCTGCCACATGCAAATAAGAATTTGCATTTGTAAAGTATCTTTTACATAGTAAAAAGCATGTATGTTACATGAATGTAACCAAAGTATGACTCCAAGGTGTAGAAAGAGACATTAGGACCCATTGGTACAACGGTGCGTTTTAAAGCGGATATTAAAGAAAAGTAAAGAGACTTCAAGATTTGGGGGAAGTGGGGTGGATTTTTCTCATGTGTGATCCTGACATAAAGCACTGTCAGTATTGGGCCAAAGGAAACTAGGTGTGCCTGAGAGGCTACAGCTGGAGGAAAATGGTTTCCTAGAGAATTATAGAACTGAAAGAGGAGACAAAGTCAGGTAAAGGTAAAGCCATGGACAGATTTGAACAAGGGATGAACATTTTTAATTTGAGATAATATTGAACCAAGAATGAATTTATGGCACTGACCTTTAGGGTAATGGATAAACTTTGTAAAAAAAAAAGTATTTGGAATATGAGCAGCACTGTTTTGAATGAGCTTAAATTATGGACGCTGAAAGATCAGCAAGATTACAGTAGTTGAATCTAGAGTTAACAACATGGTTGAGGATTTAAGTGCAGCTTGGCTGGGGCAAGAGTGAAGTTGGATAATATTACAGACATCGAAGTCAGCAGCAAAACAAAATGTGATAACTTTGCAGCTTTAGCATGACTTTGAGCTGGCATCAGGTGATGCATGTGTAGGAGCTCGGACTTACCATGGTGCTTACAGCTGGCAAATTAGTCTTGTCATCCTATATACTCTATCTGTAGACTCTATATTATAAACAATCAGTTTATACGTTTTAGGGTTGAGATGGCATTTATAAACTGCTTATGTTTCACCATTGTGGTTTATGCTATCCAACCTCGTTTTTGGTTTTGTGCTGCTCTTAAAGTATAACTCATGCTCCATGCAAAACTACAGCATATTTTTAAAAAACAATTTGCTTGCTGCTTCCTTACCATGTAGTGATTTACAGTCTAAATCCATTCAGGGGTTAATGAATGATAAATGGAGGATCATTCTTATTGAAGTACAAATTATATTTGCATCAGTGTAGCTAACTGATTTATTCATGCATTTCTTTCACTCACTCAAATCATAAGAGAAATTGTATTTCTAAGAGAGATTATTATTACTAAACAATTGTAACAAACACAAAGCATGACAATGAGCCTCAATACAGAACACATGAACACCAGTGAGAAAAGGTTTGAAATTGAGTGCACAAAATTTGAGGAAAGTAAATTCACAAATGCTTTTATTTACCAGAAAAAAAACATCTTTTGGGCTAATTTTGTTTCTGTATCTTTTCAATTAATGGAAGAGTTTTGAAATCTGTGGTTTTATCTACAAATAAACAATCTTGAAGTGAGAAAGGATCATATGTTCTATTTCTTTTGACATAATTCATGGTTGAATGTATATTTTTATTATACACTCTAGCTGAAAATTCATACTTGTGGTCTAAATTAATACTAACTGAATACTGATAATACACACATACTAGCTTCCAGTAACCAAGCTGTCAACAGTGAATTCAGATTAGTGTAGCTGCATATGTCTGTACCAGATAATGGGCTCAAAGGTTAAGAGCAAAAGATCTCAACAGCTCCAATCAGCAGTGCTTTTCCAGAGCTAATTACCTCTTTACTGTGCTGACTCTAATGTGACATGTTTATTGCCTTAACTAACAATCATTAGCTTAGTTGATGTTTTGTCAATATTAATTCGTTCATTTAAGCTAAGTCAAAGCTTAAACAAAGATGTCTGTTCTCAGAAATGGGCAGCAGAACAAGGACTGTTTCATCTGACCACTTGACATATAAGATGGAGAAAAAGAATTCCATTTTTTTGCCATCAGAAATAGCCCTTTTTTTAAACCTCATCCCTGTAAAGGAATGCTGAGATCTGTCCAGATTTAAAAAAGGGTAAATTTCTTCTAAATTCCAGTGATGTGTTGCAAACCAGCATTTATTTACTGTTTATTACTTTTAATTACCAATAAAGATTATCTTGACGATTTATCATTATGTAATTGTTTTTCTGTAATATTTTAATTTGTTCAGGGGGCATGAGTGTCACTGACTCAATCAGCATTTAGTTACCCATCCCTAATTGCTTTTGAAATAGTGGTTTCACATAACAACCACTATAAAACACAATTGGAGAATCATACACAATTGTGGTTTGTTCTATTTATTTTGTGTCTCTACAAAGGAAATCATATCCAGCTGTATTACAATTATTTTGTTGATTAATAATGTCAAAGCTTGACAATGCAATTCGTTTTCAGATGCAATCAGGTTTATATCTTTAGCTATTTGGTTATTCATATCAATCTATGAAATAATTTGGATCTTGGGCATTCTTTTGAATATCTTTAAATTTGAACAAGCCTAAGATGAAGAGAATTTGGCAGCAAATAGATCAGTTGCTTTCCAAACTTATATTGGTGATATTGGAATTAATGAAAAAATAAGGTTTTGAACTTCCACCAGAAGAGCTCTCAGTTTACTTGAGGTATCAACTGATATGCTTATCTTTTACATTCTTCCCTGTAGTTTAGTAGAGGCCACTGCTTCCCACTGACACAGTGACACATTGAAAAAAAAAAGCGTGCTAATAGATTTCATCCTATTTCATCCTCTGGTGCGGTGCATTGGTAGTCTCTCCAACTCTACAGCTGAAATGACAAAGTACACTGTTCTGTTTAAAACTCTGGAGAATTTGGTACATCCTCAATGTTATTAAGCTTTCAAAACTTTATGATTATCACAGAGGGGAGGGGGTTGTCATTGCAAATAAAGCAAAAGCTATAAATTAGCATACCCAAAAAATTGCCTTAGGTGTACTTTTTTGCTTGCTTATTTTCAAATAGTAATTGTATATAGAATAAACTAGATACCCTAAGATCTTAGGATTCAATGCATTTCCTATAGATTTTATGATTCCTGGTGAGACCAATAAGAGAAAGGAAATTGAGTTTCCAGTTGTTAGCTAAAAGAGTGTCATGACAGAATTTTATATTGTAAGACTGTACCTGGAGCATATGGAATGAATATACAATTTAATAAACACTACTTAGAAGACCCCTTCCAAATCCAATCAATTTCCATCGAGAAGCACAAGAGCAGCAGATACTTGAGAACACTACCATCTGCAAGTTCCCCTCCAAGCTATCCCACTATCCTGATTTGGAAATACACTGCCATTCCTTCACTGTCACTGAGTTAAATCCTGGAACTTTCTCTGTAAGGGCATTGTAGGTCTATCTACAACGCATGGACTGCAGTTGCTGAAGAAGGCGGCTCTTCACCACCTTCTGAAGGGCAACTAGGGACAGGCTATAGATGCTGGCCAGCCGGCAATGCACACATCCCAGAAATGAATAAAAGAAAAAACACTGTTGCAGGCAATTAAGTCTTTAAAACAGTAGAACTTCTCCCAGTTTACTTGTAATGCAATCAAGAAACTCACTTCACAGTTTTACTTTACACTGCCCCTTAAGTAATCATTCAGTTTTCCTGGACCAAGTCTGAAATAATTCTTCATTCCGTGGGTTTACTTTTGCTCTGTTCCTTTTCCAGCTTGGAAATGATTTGACCCAAAAACTGCTTTTCAAAGTGAGGATGAGAGATTCTCCCTCTAGGCAAAGTCATTTCAGATCCTTGGGAATTAAATATTTTCAGACTGAGTTCAAGTAACTATCCATACTCCTGCAAAGTGAACCATCTCAAATTTCCATCTCTAGCTGCTCATTCCTTGATCCTGGCAGACTGCCTGTGTCTGAGTATTCAGGAATATTCTGCAAACCTTTCACTTCTCAAAACCTATATCCATGCCAGTGTAAATTACATGAGCCTTGTATTGAGGTAGGAATGCTGATTAGCTATTTTTTAGACACCAGCAATGTCTTAAAAGTAAATGGATCATTTAAAGCATTGCTATCTGAAAACTGACATTCTCAACACCTTCCTTGGAAACTACCAATCTAACTGCTGTAGCACAGGCATTGCTTCCATTTCCTGCAGTTATGAACACTTCACATCTTCATTCAAGCAAATAAATCAAGACCTCTTTTTAATCTTTTATTAGTCACATCAGCTAGATTTGTTACTCTAGAACACAGAAAATTAAAACCCAGGAACAGGTCCTTCGGCCCTCCAAGCCTGTGTCGACCCAGATCCTCGATCTAAACCTGTCACCTATTTTCTAAGGATCTATATCCCTCTCTGCTCCCTGCCTAGATACATCTTAAATGATGCTATCGTGCCTGCCTCTACCACCTTCACTGGCAACCCTATGTGTAAAGAACTTTCCACGCATATCTCCCTTTTCCCGGCTCACCTTGAACTTGTGACCCTTCGTCATTGAATTCCTTGCTTTGGGAAAAAGTTTCTTGCTATCCACCTTATCTATACCTCTCATGATTTTGTAGATCTCAATCAGATCCTCCCTCAACCTCTGTCTTTCTAATTAATATAACCCTAATCTACTCAACCTCTCTTCATAGCTAGCACCCTTCAAACCAGGCAACTCTGGTGAACCTCCTCTGCACCCTGTCCGAAGCATCCACATTCCTTTTGGTAATGCAGCGACCAGAACTGTACTTAGTATTCCAAATGTGGCTAAACCAAAGTCTTATACAACCGTAACATAACCTGTCAACTCTTGTACTCAGTACCCTGTCCAATGAAGGAAGGTGTGCCCTATGTCTTCTTGACTATTCTGTCAATCTGCATTGCCACCTTCAGGGTACAATGGACCTGAACACCCAGACCTCTCTGTACATCAATTTTCCCCAGGGCTTTTCCATTTACCATATAGTTTGCTGTTGAATTGAATCTTACAAAATACATTACCTCACAATTGCCCAGATTGAACTCTCTCTGCCATTTCTCTGCCCAACTCGCCAATCTAGCTATATGCTGTTGCCTTCTCTGGCAGTGCCCTTCACTATTTGCTACTCCACCAATCTTAGTGTCATCTGCAAACTTGCTAATCAGACTTCTACTTCCTCCAGATCATCTGTGTATATCACAGACAACAGTGGTCCCAGCACGGATCCATGTGGAACACCACTGGTCACAGTTCTCCATTTTGAGAAACCTCCTTCCACTATTACTCTGCGTCTTGCTGAAAAGCCAGCTCTCTATCCATCTAGCTAGTACACCCTGGACCCCATGCGACTACACTTTCTCCATCAGCCTACCACAGGGAACCTTATCAAACGTCTTACTGAAGTCCAAGTATATGACATCTATAGCCCTTCCCTCATCAATCAACTTTGTCACTTGCTCAAAGAATTCTATTAAGTTGGTAAGACATGGCCTTCCCTGCACAAAACCATACTGCCTATCACTGATAAGCCCATTTTCTTCCAAATATAAATAGATCCCATCCCTCAGTATCTTCTCCACTGATGTCAGGCTCACTGGTCTGTAATAACCTGGATTATCCTGCTACCCTTCTTAAACAAGGGACAACATGACCAATTCTCCAGTCCTCTGAGTCCTCACCTGTGTTCAAGGATGCTAGAAAGATATCTGTTAAGGTCCCAGCTATTTCCTGTCTTGCTTCTGTCAGTAGCCTGGGATAGATCCCATCCGGACCTCAGGACTTACCTAACTTAATGCCTTTTAGAATACCCAACACTTTCTCCTGAAGAAGGGCTTATGCCCGAAACATCGATTCTCCTGTTCCCTGGATGCTGCCTGACCTGCTGCGCTTTTCCAGCAACACATTTTCAGCTTCCTCCCTCTTATGCCAACTTGACTTCGAGTAGTCAAACATCTATCCCTAACCTCAACATCCGTCATGTCCCTCTCCTTGTGAATGCCAACACAAAGTACTCATTCAGAATCTCGTCCATTTTCTCTGACTCCATGCATAACTTTCCTCCTTTGTCCTTGAGTGGGCCAACCCTTTCTCTGGGTACCCTCTTACTCCTTATAAATGAATAAAAGGCTTTGGGATTTTCCTTAACCCTGTTTGCTAGATATTTCATGACCCCTTTTAGCCCTCTTAATTCCTCAGTTCAGATTGGAACCTTATGTATGCTTTCTTTTTCCTCTTAGCTAGTCTCTCAATTTCATCTGTCATCTATGGTTCCCTCATCTTGCCATTTCGATCCCTCATTTTTCACAGAGACATGTGTATCCTGCACTCTAATCAACCTCTATTTAAAAGCCTCCCATATATCAAATGTGGATTTACCTTCAAACAGCTGCTCCCAATCCACATTCCCAGCTCCTGACAAATTTTGGGATAGTTGGCCTTCCCCGAGTTTAGCACTCTTCCTTTAGGACCACTCACATCTTTGTCCATGAGTATTTTAAAACTGATGGAATTGTGATCACTATTCCCAAAGTAATCCCTTACTGAAACTTCAACCACCTGGCTGCGCTCATTCCCCAACACCAGGTCCAGTATGGCCCCTTCCTGAACTATTTACATACTGCTCTAGAAAACCCTCCTGGATGCTCCTTACAAAATCTAGACCTCTAACACTAAATGAATTCCAGCCAATGCTGGGAAAATTAAAATCTCCCATCACCACCCTGTTGCTCCTACATCTTTTCATAATCCATTGACATATTTGTACCTCTATCTCACGTTCGCTATTGGGAGGCCTGTAGTACAGCCCCAATTTGTTACTGCGCCCTTCCTATTTCTGAGCTATGCCCATATTGTCTCACTGCTCAAGTCCTCCATAGTGTCCTTCTTCTGCAGAGCTGTGATATCCTTTCTGACTAGTACTGCAACTCCTCCACCCTTTTACCTCCCTCATATTCCCACCTGAAGCATTGATATCCTGGGATATTTAGTTGCCAGTCATGCCCTTCCCTCAACCAAGTCTCACTATCAGCAATGACGCCATATTCCCAGGTATGAATCTAAGCCCTAAGTTCATCTGCCTTACCTACTATACTTCTCGCATTAAAACAAATGGATCTCAGACCACCTGTCTCTTTGCGTTCATCATCTGCTCCCTGCCTACTCTTCTCCTTAGTCACTCTGACTTCATTATCTAGTTCCTTACAGGCTATCTCCTTAGTGTCCACTAACCTCCTCTTTTGACTCCCATCCCCCTGCCACATTAGTTTAAACTCTCCCCAACAGCGTTAGCAAAAGCACCCCCAAAGACTGTGGTCCAGTCCTGCCCAGGTGGAGACTGTCTAATTTGTGCTAGTCCCACCTCCTGCAGAACTGCTCCCAATGAACCCCTCTCTCCCTCCTTCACCCCTCAAGCCACTTATTCATCCTGACTATTCTTTCATTTCTACTCTGACTAGCACATGGCATTGGTAGCAATCCTGAGATTACTGCCTGTGAGGTCCTACTTTTTAACCTGGCTCCTAACTCCCTAAATTCTGCTTGTAAAACCTCATCCCATTTATTACCCATGTTATTGGTACCTATATGCACCATGACAGCTGGCTGTTCACCCTCCCCCTTGAGAATGTTCTGCGCTGATCTGAGACATCCCTGACCCGTGCACCTGGGAGGCAGCATACTATTCGGGAGTCTCGTTATCGACCACAGAACCACCTATCTACACTCCTTATAATTGAATCGCCTGTGACTATAGTCCTTCCATTGTTTTTCCTGCCCATCTGTACAGCAGAGCCAGCCATGATGCCATGAACCTGGCTACTGCTGTCTTTACCCTCGTGAGCCATCTCCCCCAACAGAATCCAAAACTGTATGCCTGTTTTGGAGGAGACGACCATAGGGAACATCTGCACTGCCTTCCTGCTGTCTCTCTGACTTTTCATCGCCCATTCCCTTTCTCCCCCAGTAATCCTAATCTGTGATGTGACCAATTTGCCAAATGCACTATCTATGACCACCTCAGCCTCGTAGATGCTCCAAAGTAAGCCCATCCACAGCTCCAGACCCGTCATGCGATCTAACAAGAGCTGCAGCTGGACACACTTCCTGCACGTGAAGGAATCAGGGACATCAGCCGCATCCCTAAGGGGCATAACACAGGTCTGGGATCTCCTGCCATTTTTATGCCTAAGTTTAACTTAGTCCACCTATAATATCAAACAATAGATAAATGAAAAAAAAGCTTTTTTTAACCAATCGCATGATAAAAAAGAAATAACAAACCCTTACCTTATCAACATATCACAGTGTCTTTTTTTGTTAGAAAAGGAGGGCGTGTGGGAGGCACTATATGTGTAGTGTCTCTGGGTTCAGCTGCTGCCCAAATATATCACTCACTGACCTTCTCAGAGCGCATTTCGACCGCTCCCACTCAACTCTCTGTCAAAATGAAAGAAAAAATTTACTTTCCCAGCAACCCTCTGACCTTGCTCTCACCGCTCCCTCTGCTACTGCATAATGGAGGTTGTTGACTCTTGAGTTAAGTCCTTTTAGAGGAAAGTTTACTTTCCTGGCAGCCCCCTGGTCCTCACTCACACGGCTCTCTGTCAAGATCAAAGCAGGTCACATGATTCCTTTAATTTAACCCTATAAAGAACGACAATCTATCAAACCACATTCTAGCAACATAGTCCTATTCTTACTTCTGTTATGTAGAAACAGAACCCGGCCAGTAGGGTGTCAATTCAGTTTTATGCCCTGGGTTCATTGCTTTTCCCAATTCATTGCCACCTTAGGTCCTTTCTCACCAAGGGAGAGATGTCCGAAACCTGGGATAAGCTCTAGTAACAGTATGCACAGAATAAAGTTGCTGCAGTAGGTCTGAGGTCCCAACCAGATGACGGGACATGAGTGGTTTGAATGCTTGACTTTCATGTTATGTTGATTGCTCGAAGTTTGGCTGTAGCTTTCCTCCTGGTGCTCTGCTGCTGTGCTCCTCCGTTAATTTAGAATCATGGTGATGGATCCCAAGTTTACCAGTCTCAATTTAAGGGGCTTTCCCCTTGGTTTTTCTAATTTATTCAGTGCTTCTCTCAGCCCATTTTAGTGCTGGTTCCGATGCTGCAGAGAATCATGGTTCAAGTACTCCCTCCTGGTTAACACTCAGTCCACTTTTTTCTTCAACTCCCGATAATTAATTTCTGAGCATTCATTGCTGACTCCAGACTTTAGGAGCATTACCCTCAAATGCAGAGAACCTCTCCTATTCTCCCACCCATACAACCCCATCCCAACCGACTGCTAAGACATCTTCTGACTTGCTGGTTCCCAAACTTTTCAGTGACATGCAAGGTTTAAAGACACATACAATTTCATGCCAACCCATGTTTTTCAGCTGAATTGATGTTTTGTCTCCAAATGGTATTTTAACTTGATATCTTTGCAGCATTTGCCAACTTCTCTCTACATGAGACATTAAGGTACGGCACAAGCTACAAATCTCCTGGCCCTGAAAATCCAAAGGTCAGGTAGATCACATTGTACTGATCAGTTCTTGCTTTATCATATTTGGATTCTGATATTCCGTCGATGACTGAATTTTCAGAGAGAAATCGCCTCTTTTGACAACAAGCTTACCCATTTCTTCTTGGGGAGAAAGTGAGGTCTTCAGATGCTGGAGATCAGAGATGGAAATGTGTTGCTGGAAAAGCACAGCAGGTCAGGCAGTATCTAGGGAACAGGAGAATCGACGTTTCGGGCATTAGTCCTTCCTGAAGAAGGGCTAATGCCCGAAACGTCGATTCTCCTGTTCCCTAGATGCTGCCTGACCTGCTTCGCTTTTCCAGCAACACATTTCCATCCCATTTCTTCTTGGATCAGGGGAAGTAAAATAGATTTAATTTTGCCCTTTGACCACCTGTAGAGTGATATTTCATTTTTAATTTGATTAATTTTCACAAGTTTTGACTAGTAGTTTTGGCTATACAGTTTATAAGACATAGGAGTAGGTGTCAGGTCATTTAGTCTATCAGGTTTACTCTGTCATTTAATGAGATCATGGCTGATTTGATAATCCTCATCTCAACTTTCTTGCTTTCCCCATAACCCTTGATTCCCTCACTGATTAAAAATCAATCACAGCCTTGAATATACTTAATGGCCAAGTCTCTACAGCCCTCTGCAGCAAAGACTTCCGTGCATTCACTCCCTTTGAGAGGAGAAATTCCTCCTCATCTCTCCCTTAAATGGGCAACCTCTTATTCTGAGATTAAGCCCTCTGGTTCCCACAAAGGGAGGAAAAAAACCTTTCCACATTTACCCTGTCAAGTCCTCAAAGAATCTTGCATGTTTCAAGAAGGGCGCCTCTGACTCTTCTATATTGCAACATGCACAGGCTCAACCTACTCAATCTGTTCTCATAAGGCAGGCCCTCCATACCATGTATCAGCAATATCGTTTAAAGTGCAACAATTTGTTTTATGTTTATTTTCATTAATTTTGTACAAAGTTTCACAGCACACCTAGACTGTTTCCATGCAACACCACTTGAAAACCACTGCTGTAACTGTGGAGACCACTTTTCAGCAGATTGCAGAGTTCCAACCCAACCCCAACTCCTCCAGGAGGAACTTCTCCCAGTGAAGCACCCCACCCCATTGATTTCAGAGATCCCTGAACACCGAGACCCACAACTGTAGGTGAGAAGCATTTCTGATTCTTGAATCTCAATCTTCTTCCCAACTGCTTTGTATGTGGCAGTGAGTCTCTGAAGTAATGACCCATTTATGTCAAAGGATTGGTGGGAGGGTGGAAGCTGCTCTGCAGAAGAAGGTTTCAGCTCATGATTGCCGCGTAAATAGTTAAGATGCAGTGTTTTGAAGAGACAAACAGTTTCAAGAGAATGCCAATCATTTTGATATATTCCTTGACATTTGTGGAATGTGTAGTTCTCATCCAGCATCTTATTAACAGCGATATACTTTATTCTCTGCAATAGTGTCATGCAAGTATTCACTCACAGAAGTAGAGGAGCTTTTCTGCTCTTATGGATTTCGGTATTGAAGTCTCCATTAAACAAAAGCCAATTTGTTTTCATCTATTGTCACCTCACAAATAACTGCTTATCTGATATTTTCAGCCTTCAGATTGGAAGGCTATTCATGGTTCATAATTTGAGAGAAGTTTGTATTTGTTTTATGTTATTTGGCACTGTCAATAAGAGTGAATATTCTGCAGGTGTCTCTTTGTACAGGATTACATTCAATCTGTTACAAAATGTCCTCTGCAGTAAATATCCAAAATGAGAAAATGTTTGTGAGTTTCTCAGTTTTATTCAAGGAAATTGTGTAATGGTCTTGGAAAACTATTTTTATTGTTGCTTTCTCAGCCAGGTTTTGAGATTGCAGAATTAAGGGTGAAATCTGCATCAAATGTTTTAGTGGTGCATTGCATGAAGATGCCTTTTATTTCACTTTCCATTTTAAATGACATTTTGTTCATACTTTGTTGATTCCAGCATTGTGGAAGCAATTTTGTTTTCTTTTTAGCCCAGAATGCTGCAGCTACCAGTTGGAATTCTATTGCAACCAGTGAAAATGGATCATGATGTGTAATGCAAAAAGAATAAATTTATAGACTTGGAAGCAACTTGTAATATTCTTAATGCAGTTACTTGCATTTGCATCCTGCCTTTAATATGGTGAAACATCCCTTAGTACTTCGCAGTTATGCTAAGTATATTGCAGTACGGTTTAGTATAGACTAGCCTGGAAAAGGAAAGCAGATTTCCTGTCCTAAGGGATATTAGTGAAACAGTTGGAGTTTCTAACAATCTGCCTGCTGCTTGCTCACTTTTACTGATGCCAGATCTTCATTTCGAGGAGAAAGTGAGGTCTGCAGATGTTGGAGATCAAAGTTGAAACTTTATTGCTGGAACAGCACAGCAGGTCAGGCAGCATCCAGGGAACAGGAGATTCGACGCTTCGGGCACAGGCCCTGAAAGAGGTCAAGGTGAGGGTGATAGGTCGGAGTAGGATGGAGGCGGAGAGGTCAAGAAGAAGACTGCAGGTCAGGAAGGCGGTGCCAGGCTGGAGGGATTCGGCTGAGACAAGGTGGGGGGAGTTTTAAGCTAAATGGAAATTCTGAAACTGCAGTGCTACTCATTTGTATTTTGATCATTTTTATCATTTGTATATTTAGTCCTGGACTACTACTCTGGTAAAATGACCACTTCATTAATGTACTCGAAGGAAAAGCCAGGGGAAAATTGCGTTTGTTGCCTATGCTTTATTTCTACATCATGAACTTGTGCTTTTTAAGTTTCTGTACTTTTACACTAAGCTAACCACGTACAGCACCTCAGATTACCTAGCAATGAAGAAAATATGGCTGCCCTGCTTTGCTTTCTTCTGTGGCATTGTATAACTTAGAATTTTGACTGGCTTTCTATACAAACCTTATTATGTTTCCTGGCCTGTGTTAGCCCAGTTGAGAAATGAATTTACTCCTGTGAGCAGCTGTAGAAAATTGCATATGGTTAACAATCCAGAACCAAGCCATTTCGCTCAAATAGTCCATTTTGGTGTTTATGTTTTGCTCTCTTCTTCATTTAATCCTCTCAGCACATCCCTCTTTCACTGCATGTTCACCACAATGACTTAATATATGCCGACTAAGGAAATTAGATCACTTCTCGGTAAGTTTGCATTGATTACGTTCTAATTGTTAATCCATCAGTGAAGATATTTCTACATTGAGAAATGTAAATGATTGCAGAGTGCCTGGCAGTCAGTATTCATTAGAATCTTTGCTGGAGGCAAGGAAGAATGGAAAGCCTTGCTTTCAAGAAATGCTTCAAACTGCTTAACTCTCAAAATTTATTATCTGTGTCAGGGAGGTAATGTTACAGCTGTACAAGGTGCTGATGAGGCCACATCTCGAGTACTGTGTGCAGATTTGGTTTCCTTACTGGCACTGGAGGGGGTGCAGAGAAGGTTCACTAGGTTGATTCTGGAGTTGAGGGTTGGTTTATGTGGAGAGGCTGAGTAGAGTGGGATTATAATCATTGGAATTCAGAAGAATGAGGGGGTATTTTACAGAAACATATGAAATTATAAAGGGAATCAATAAAATAGAAATAGATAGGATGTTTCCACTGGTCGGTGAGACTTAGACAAAAGGGAATGGCTTCAAGGTTAGGGTTGTTATACTATGGAATTTCTTCCCCAGGGAAGCAGTTGACGCCTACTTTAGTAATCGCTTTCAAAGCTAAAGTAGCTACTTTTTTGAAAAATAAAGGAATTAAGGGATATGGTGAAAATGCGTGTAAGTGGAGCTGAGTCCAAGAAAAGATCACCCATGATCTTATTGAGTGGTGGATCAGGCTCGAAAGGCCGGATGGCCTCCTCCTTATGTCAGTGTCCTGTTTCTTATGTTTACCAGTAAGTGACTACATTGGAATTGGTAAAGTTAAACTTGTTTTTTGTTATTTGAACTATTTTTGAAATGTCTTTTGAATTTATTTCAGTATCTATTGTTGAATACAAATTATAATTTCTAGTTATTTACAAATACCAAAAAAAAATCTTTGTTTTGGACTATGAGCTAAAAATGGGAAATGATACTGTTTTAAATCAAGGAAACTGTGTAAGAAACTTTAAAAACAAGTTACTAGAACACAAAATGAGTTGTATCTACAACTATTGGCTTATTCCAATGGTGAGGTAACATTCCAGATTGAGTGGTACCACCTGTGTACTCAGGGCAGTTTTGTTCAAAGATTGTCTTTCAATTGGGACCAGTTATTATGGGTTCATTCAGGATAACAACCGCTTGATTGGTTCTTGGGCAGGTCGCTATAGTCTTGGGTGTGGACAATACAGCATAAACATTTATCGATACGAAGAGAAAGGATTCATCTCTCCCTCTCTGTCTTTTGTATAGACAAGTAAAACAAAATTCTTAGTAGGTAGGTACTCTCCCTCACCTTTCCCTATACATTGTTCTGTCAATAAATGCACTATGGAAGGAAAACATGATTACTTTCAGAGGCACTGAAAGGCAAATCCTCAATCAATCGATGAAATGCTAAACATTGATATATCCACAACTTCATGTCATGAGCAAAGAATCTGAATTAGTTGAAAGAAAACAACTCATTAATGGCTGTGATCCAGATTGGTTGTAGAAATCCGTATCTTTGTCTTGTCTTGACTCTCAATACGCCTATGTCTATGTAAATGAGATTTATGAGGATTTTTTTGTTCATTCATGGGATATGGGCATCACTGATTAGGCCAGCATTTATTGCCTGTCTCTAGTTGCACTTGAGAAGATCGTGGTGAGCTGCACGGTTAAGAAAGGGGTAGAGCTTAAGTTATAAAGTTATCTATTAATAATCCAATTTACCTATTTTTGCCATTGGTTAAACAAAAAAGCTTAATTGCTGTAGTTAATTTCTTGATAATGAAACAAACCTAGTGTGCACATTATTGAATTGAATTCAATTCAATTCAATTGTACCGAGACACAGTGAAAAGCTTTGTCTTGCAAGCAATAGAGGCAGATCACATAGTTAAATAGCATAGATAAGTAAATAATAGGTAAACAGCAGCAAAAACTAAAACACAGGTACGGGCGAATGTTAAGAGTTTGAGAGTCCATTTAGTATTCTCAACCGTAGGGTAGAAATTTTTACAAAACCGTCAGGTGCATGTGTTCAGGCTTCTGTACCTTTTCCTCGATGGTAGAGGTTGTAAAAAAACATTGTCAGGGTGGGATAGATCTTTGACAATGCTGGCAGCCTTTCCTTGACAGCAGGCCTGGTTAGATGGATTCTATAGATGGGAGGTTGGCCTTTGTGATTGTCCAGCTGAGTTCACCACTCTCTGTATCCATCTCCGATCTTGAATGATACAGTTGCCTTACCAGGTAGTGATACATTCAGACAGAATGTTCACGATGGCACACCTATAAAAGTTTGCAAGGGTATTCACTGAGATGCCAAATTTCCTCAGCTGCCTGAGGAAGAAGAGACATTGTTGGGCCTTTGTAACCAGTGCGTTCATGTGAATATAGAAAAGTACAGCACAGAACAGACCCTTTGGCCCATGATGTTGTGCCGAGGTTTAATCCTAATGTAAAATATAGTAACTTAAACTATGCACCCCTCAACTCACTGATATCCATGTGCATTCCAGCAGTCGCTTAAATGTCCCTAATGACTTTGCTTCCACCACCACAGCTGGCAACGCATTCCATGCATTCACAACTCTCTGCGTAAAGAACCTACCTCTGACATCTCCTTTATACTTGCCTCCTAATATCTTCAAACTATGACTCCTCGTACCAGTCAATCCTGCCTTGGGGAAAAGTCTCTGGCTATTGACTCTATCTATTCCACTCATTATTTTGTACACCTCGATACACCTCGAAGAGTCCAAGAAAGCTTGTTGTGGATGACTAAACCCAGGAGCTTGACACTCTCCAATCATTCCACGTCTGTTCTGTAAATGTGTAGGGGGGCATGAGTAACATCCCGCCAAAAGTCAATAATGCGTTCCTTGGTTTTGCCAGCATTGAGAGTTAGGTTATTCTCAGGGCACCATTTTTCCAGGTCTTCCACCTCCCGTATGTGGTCTGTTTCATCGCCATCTGAGATTCAACCAACTATGGTGGTATCATCAGTGAACTTGTAAATGGCATTATTTTACTAACACTAAGAATTTCAACAGGTCTGGCTGCAGCTGTAGAGAGAAATAGACTTGAAACGTTAACTCTCTTTCTCTATACAGATGCTACCAGACCTGCTGAGATTCTCCAACATTCTCTGTATTTGTTTCAGGTTTCCAGCATCTTCAGTATTTTGCTTTTATCCAAGTGCATAGTCTTTTAACCTGAATTAAACAGTTATGTAAAATTCAGTAGTGTAATCAATTTTTCACATTTTGTGACAACTCAGGAATGGTGGGATTGCCCCAAGTGAATCATGGTGAAATTCAAGGTAATACTTAGAGTTTTTAAAAAAAATTTCACAAGTCCATTTGGTTTACATTTTAGTAGTTTAAAATGTAAAAGGCACAGACACTGGGGAATTCACAATGAATCTGAAATACACATCAATTCGTTGATCTTAGTTATTTCTCCCATGTTAGTGAGAGTATCCATTTACTTCTTTCAGATAACTTCTGCTTGTCCTTAACATAATCTACAGCATTATTTAACAGAGAAATGTTACTAATTAAGAGTAATGTTCTGACGACATGGTTTTGCCTTTCTAAGGAAATCCATTTAAAGGTTTTCCATGCTGGGACAAAGAAGGGATAAACTGTTAGTTACAATTAAAACAAATAATTAATGGTCTATGAAGAAATAAAACAATGTTAAAGCAGAAGGCTTAAGTAACCAATGATGTGGCATGATGTCTATGTTATTACCTTGCCACTGCAGAAAGGAAATATTTTGATATTTGATTTTGCCACATGTAATTCAGTTGCTCGAAATTTCTGTAAGCTACGTTTCCAGTTATACAATTAACTTTTTTCTCAACTGATCAAATAAAATCTCACTCCAGAAGCTTGAATGTTAATTTTGAAACTTTGGTGTTTTTTTCCTAATGATATCTTTAGAATGTTAATATTTAAACACATTTTGATTTATGAAACATATCTAGGCAATCCTGTGTTTCTACGTTCCATTCTAATATTGAAACTTGAGCTACTAATGTGAATCTATATTTGTTGATACATCGCCGTCTTCTTATTTTGTTTCCATTTTTATTTAATTAGCTTGCTCGTCTAGGTCAAGATGAATATCTGTGCTGCACAAATGTTCTTTCTCTATAGGAAAAGAAAATTGCTTTGTTTGGTTGCTTCCTATCAAAACTGACATTCTTGGATTTTGTATTTGTGCTTTAGATGCCAATGACAGAGGAACGATGTTAACTTGTTTTTAAAAATAGCCCTATTATGCAAAATGTTTTTGCAGAATCAATTTTAAAAATTAAACTTTTACATTTTTCATGTCCTTATTTGGCAAAAATTGTGGTTAGTTGTGGCCTTTTCCACACTTATCATTATGTGACTATATAATTATACAGTACAGATTGATGCTGTGGGCTTAGGCTATAATTCATGCTATCCTTATCTGTAAGCAATAGCCAAGAGGTTTCCGATAAATGCCAGCATAAGCTGCTGCGATACTCTCCTGAGACCCTTCCCCTCCATGCACTTTGCTGACCACTGCAGAAAGCTACCTACACTCAGAGTTTGTAGCTTATAACCCAAAGATACTCTTCCTTTCTATTTGGATGCCTGATAATAAGGTCACATCATACCGTGTGCCTGATTTTTATGGCAGCAAACAGTATTTGGAGCCCATTTTTTAATGTTGTGTTCTGAAATCCTTCCAAGTTGGTTTAATGAAATAGGTCGTGCTCAAATGCCATAAACCATACTTTTTCTGTGATTTGAGCTACAAATGCCTGCTAAAATTAATTTCACTTCTATTTAAAAATATGGATTAAAATAAGTTTTTAAAAGTTTTGCTACAAATACTCTACCTTCGTAAAGTGTATGCAAAAAATTTATACAAACTGTAAATACAGATGACAGGCTGAAATAGTGTATCAATTAATCTTGTCAAAAAGCATAGTTTTCCATCTCTTGCAAGATGTGTATGTTACAAATTGGACTAAAATTATCTAAGCTTTATCATCCTCATTTTCCTTATTTTGTCAAAGGTTGCTTCCTAAATATTTTAGCAAAACTTAACTATATAATCCGGAGAGTGCAATAGCATTTATCTAAAATATTTTTCAAAGTTATTGCCAATAAATTGCACTTTCTCAGCTGCTCTTATTTTATATGAAAATACAGAAGATGGTTTTTAAAGAATTCCTAAAATTGCACACATGCAAAAAATGGCAGGCAAGACTGTCTGCATGTTGATCCTGTGCTGTATAATTGAGGTGCAAAATAAGTGTCATGACCCCAGTGCTACCATTCTCCAACATCCATGCCACCTGGGAAAAGCGGAAGCAACAGATAAGAGCAAAAATGTGGGCAAGTTCGAAGGGAAAATCAATTGTGGGAAATTCCTTTTTGATCACCAAGAAGGCAATTGAAAATAAGTTCTTAAGAGGCTTATGACAACAGATCACCTCCCTCCTTACCAAATGACAGCAGCCCTGGAAATCGTTCAGTTCTTTTTTGAATAGTTTCCACACTTAGCTTTTTTGATAGAAGAAACACATCATTTTTGATTAGATTAGATTCCCTACAGTGTGGAAACAGGCCCATCAGCTCAACAAGTCCACACCAACCCTCCGAAAAGCAATTCACCCAGACTCATTCCCCTACGTTCACCCCTAACTAATGCACCTAACACTACGGGCAAGTTAGCATGGCCAATTCACCTGATCTGCACATCTTTGGATTGTGGGAGAAAACCGAAGCACCCGGAGGAAACCCACACCGGGAGAATGTGCAAACTCCACACAGACAGTTGCCTGAGGGGGGAGCTGGACCCGGGTGTCTAGCACTGTGAGGCAGCAATGCTAATCACTGAGCCACTGAGTATGGACAGTAATCTATCCACTCATACAGTCTGCCTTTTCAATATTTTAAGTGCGGAGAAAGTGAGGACTGCAGATGCTGGAGATCAAATCTGAAAAATGTGTTGCTGGAAAAGCGCAGCAGGTCAGGCAGCATCAAAGGCTTATGCCCGAAACGTCGATTCTCCTGCTCCTTTGATGCTGCCTGACCTGCTGCGCTTTTCCAGCAACACATTTTTCAGTTCAATATTTTAAGTGCCACAAGTGATATTAAAATAAGCTCTATAAGCTTATCACGATAACTGGGAACTTTTAAATATTAATGGCTCTTCACTGAATATTTTCGAAGCCTGTGTGTTCACTACCGTCTGACAAGTCTAAAGCTGAACAAGGCTTAACCAGCATCTTATGTGAAGACAATAGAGTGCTTTGTTGTTTTATATTGGGCATGCCAGCAGTACAATCCATTTCTTAATTAGTCTGTATACTACACTTTAGCATGAATCCCAAACTTTTAGATGCTGATGCACTATAGCTTTCAAGTTGTTTAATCCAGTTCAGTCAGTGTGCTCTGCGTACTGTATGCATTCTTCTATGTGTAGAATAGTATACCTTTCAATATTAATTGTCATATGCCATTTACAAGTGCACGACCCCACCCAACTTTAGATATGAAAGAAAGACAGGAAGTGCTGGAGAAACTCAGAAGTTCTGGCACTATCTTTAGAGGGAAAAACAGTTAATATTTCAAGTCCACTGACCCTTCAGAAGTGGGCAAGTTTCTGTTTTCTCTCCACAGATGCTGCCAGACGTGCTGATTTTCTCCAGTGCTTCCTGTTTTATTACAGATTTCCGACATCTTTTAGATCTAATGTTTGTTTTGTTTCTCATACTAGGTCTAATGTGCAAATATGAATTACTGTTGTGATTACCATCAATATCACTTTGGTTCAGAGGATTAATGTAGAGAATGAAACATGAATATTGATCATTAACAATCATTGACAGTGGTGCAAAAATAGCAAGTACTTACCAATAATCTGTCCATCAATACTGAATTTGGGTTCAACCAGGCCTATTCAACTTCAGATCACATTGTTGCCTTGGTCTCAATGCAAGTAAAGTTGTTGTGCTCCAGAAATGCCCTTTATATCAAGGCAAAATAAGTAACAAAGTGTGCCATCAATGAACCCCAGTAAAATAGAATTCAAAGAATAAGCATGATTGGTTGTCCACTTTCCACAGTTGAAAGCCAAGGATGGCACTACTAACAGCAACAAAAAAGACTTGTGTCCAATTTTCCCACTTTGATGAGCATTGGTGATGCACAGTTCCCTGGTTCATAGTGTTTTTCTATTGGTTTTCTTTTGTTCTAAATCCATGGATCACAGACAGAAAGAATAATTGCTGTGAAGAAAGGGATGACAAGCAGAAGGATATATCATAGCTAACAGATGTTTATGATTTTGTAACAAATACTTGAGTGGCATTACTATTACTGCTAGAGGAAAGAAAAGATGGATATGTTACATGCATGCTAATTCCTTGCCCATTTTGGCTGTACAATACTGAGTCAATTTGTCAAATAGCTGCAATAGTCTACTTGAAAGAATTCTGTCTTGACTGAAGTTTGCACATTTGTAAATTATCAATTTTTGGAGTATATCTTTATCTTATATATGCAGTAATTATTAAAACGAAGTATTTAACAGCTTTTCGCTGTAATTATTTTTCACTTTTGTCTCCCAGGCAAGGCTTTGACATTCCTCTTGCTGCAGCCTTCTAGCCCTAAGCTTCCAGCACACAGTACCATCCGCAGAACTGCCATTGATTTGATTGGTCGTGGTTTTACTGTGTGGGAACCTTACATGGATGTTTCAGCTGTGCTGATGGGACTTCTAGAACTCTGTGCTGATGCTGAAAAGCTTCTTTCAAAGTAAGTACGTAATTGAAAGAACATAAAGCTGAACCACTTTGAAAAGGATGAACTGATTGCAAAGGCTTTTTCTGCAATTGCTAAAAATAATTTCTCTGATATCCTGTCCCACCCAGGGTTCAAATAATTCTGATTGAAAGCTGCATAAGAGGGGCAGTAAATTACTTGTGTGGTTTCTCTTTTATTTGATAGTATTAATAACAAATACCTACATTTCTGTCGCGCCTCTGTTATAAACAATGGCTCAAATCACTTTACAGAGACATAATTGGATACAGGTTGACATTAAAGGAAATGTTAGAATAGACTAAAATCTTGTGTAAACAGCCTTTGCATTTTTTTAACAGTGAAATGCTTTATAAAGGTAATTGTTGATATAAGGTTCTCTGTATCTATAACTCAAGCCTTTCCCTTCTTTCACTTTAAGGAATAGAAAAAGCAGGCTCTATTCAGAGCAATCAAAGATTGGTGGAGTAGCAGAAAGCATAAGGGACTGTCAGAGAATACAGGAGGATATAGATAAACTGGAGAGTTGGGCGGAAAAGTGGCAGACGGCTTTCAATCCAGACAAATGTGAGGTGATGCATTTCAGCAAGTCTAATTCTAGAGCGAATTATACAATGAATGGAAGAGCCCTGAGAAAAGTTGATGGGCAGAGAGATCTGGGAGTGCAGGTCCTTTGTACCCTGAAGGTTGCTGCACACGTGGATAGAGTGGTCAAGGAAGCATATAGTATGCTTGCCTTCATTGGATGGGGTATTGAGTAGAAGAGCTGGCAAGTCATGTTAAAATTGTACAAGACATTGGTTTGGCCACATTTAGAATACTGTGTGCAGTTCTGGTCGCCACATTACCAAAAGGATGTAGACGCTTTGGAGACGGTGCAGAGAAGGTTTATGAGGATGTTGCCTGGTATGGAAGGTGCTAGCTATGAAGAGAGGTTGAGTAGATTAGGTTTATTTTCACTAGTAAAAAGTAGATTGAGGGGGGACCTGATTGAGGTTTACAAAATCATGAAGTCTATAGACAGGGTGGATAGAGACAAGCTTTTTCCCAGGGTGAAGAATTCAATAATGAGTGGTCATGCTTTCAAGGTGAGAGGTAGAAAGTTTAAGGGGGATACATGGGGAAGTACTTCACACAGAGGGTGGTGGGCGTTTGGAACGCGTTGCCAGCAGAGGTGGTAGAGGCAGGCACGGTAAATTCATTTAAGATGTGTCTGGACAGATGCATGAGTTGGTGGAGAGCAGAGGGATATAGATGCTTAGGAATTGACTGACAGGTTTAGACAGTAGATTTGGATCGGCTCAGGCTTGGAGGGCCGAAGGGCCTGTTCCTGGGCTGTAAATTTTCTTTGTTCTTTGTTCAATACACTTGCTTCTCAGTTTCTCCTAAAATGTACCAATTCACATTTTTATCCTGTGAATGGTGTCTGCCGCTTTTTAATCCCCACACTTTTTAATCTTTGACTTCCAGTGATCTTTTCTTAGGTTTTGTCACACCCGATAATTTGTTGTTCTCACCTGAGGTACATCACTGACAATGTCCCATCAGATGAGGGAAGGTTGCATTCGGCATTCTTGTTTTCTGGCATTTAACTTCCTATCTTTCTATAGAACTACATTCACACATTCAATACCATGGACCTGATTCTATTTCTATTGAAGAAGATGAGTTTTGAATGAGTTAACATGTTGCACTGTGTACCTTAATTTTAATAAAATGCTTTTTAAGTTAAACTTCCTTTGATATCATCTAACATGCAGTACCATTGCATTTTAGTTTTTAGTTTTAGCTTCTTTTTGACCTTTTTAAGAAAAAAAAACTCAAGGTATTAAATATAACATCCTAGGTTAATGAGAACATAAACTGAAGTTAATTTACCAGATTCACAATGTCAAATTCAACCATTCTTCAAATATAACTCTCTTGTTAACCGCATTAAAGTTTGAGATATTTTAGGGAGAAAAGTCAATGTTATGTTAAAAATTTTAAACTTGTGTTTTAAATATTGAAGATAATGAAATTGCTTTAAAGTTGACATTTGTATTTTTAAAGTGGTAATGTCTTTAAAATGTCAGCATGTGATGTTATAATATATAAGTTAAACCATTTAGGAGAAAAGTATTTTCTACAATTTATTACAATTACAAAACACATTTTTAGTATCTCTAATTTTACATTGACATTTTAATGTGGAGTTGTAAGTAAGTCAGTACTATGACTGCCTATAAATAGGTTTGACCTGATATAATTAGTGAATGATCATTTTTAGACATTGAATCTCCAAGATTAGAAAACAAAAGCATATTTGGTGATGAATGGAAGCATTGTTTTGCCAGTAGCGTTTTTTAAGAGAATTATTTATTTTTATCTCTTGAAAGCACATGCAATGGTGTATGTCCAGGAGAATTTTGCGTAAACTGGTCGTTTTATCTGGGTAGTAATATTATGAATTTGTAAAATCCCTGTATGATATTACCATTCTGCTATTGCAGGAACTGAAGTGCAAATGCTATTCACTGGTAATCATCATTTAGTCAGGAACGTGAGGGAGGATGTGAGCTTTGAAATGCTGAGTGATTACATCACTCAATGTGGATATACTACATAAATGATTCTGACTTGCTGTGACCCCTTCTAATATAGTTACACTGAAAGTGTAATCTTTCATTGTTTATTAGAAAGGGGCTAATGCAAGGCAGCACATTGCGCTTACCACAGCCAGAGTTAGAGATGAGATGTGGTTGCTGGTGGGAAATTAGATTTTGTCAGTAAATTTCTTTGGCTTGCTGCTGGGCAGAGAGGAAATGTCAGAAATTAATATTTCTACTTCTGTCAAATGATAATAATTAGCCTGCTGAGCTAGTGATTCAAATATGAGGTATTTTAAAATATGTTTCTATCTTTTAGTGTGTTTTTTAAAAGAATGTGAAGCGTGTCATTTAACACTCTGCAGTAATCACCTAAATTTTAATACAAATTTTTTCTATGATTGTAAACTGTTGGTAACATGTTTTTGTAGCAATATGTATGCAAGATTAATGTTGACAGCAACAAAAGCTCCTGGATATTAAAATTATTGAAAGGAAATAAAGAGTTGCATTTATATAATATCTTTCATGATCACAGATGCCCTAAAGCATTTTACAGTCAATGAAGCATTTTTGAAGTGTAGTCACTGTCTTGAAGTGGAAAAAGTAGCAGCCAATTTGCATGCAGACTCCAATGGTCATCAATGTGTTAATGATCATATAATCTGGCTTTGTCATATTGATTGAGGGATAATTATTGGACAGGACAACTCTCCTACTCTTCTCTGAAGTCATGTCCTGGATTCTTTGCTCCCACCTGAAAGGGAAGAAAGAGCCTCAAGAGATGACACCTCTCTTAGTGCAGTCACTGCACATCACTGGGTTGGCATATCAGCCTTATATTTTATGCTAAAACACTTTTAATTTGAAAGCACAGTAATTTGGGCTTGTATTTTTATTTATTATCCAACTCAATAATGTTATCATGAAATAACAGAAAATGTCATTCTTAGATTGTTTTAAACCAAAGTTCAGAGGCTAAAGGGTTCAGATCCAGATAATTCTCATTCATATGATTATTTCTCCACATACTTGGGTGAAGTTAAAGTATAATGCTACTGTTGGTGTGCAAAGTATCAGTATCTTCCTCTTCTGCAAACTTTTTATCGTAAGACCCAAGAGATCAAAGCGAGTTGCAGTAAGAGCCACTTCATTCTGAAATCAGATTGCACTTTAACTCCACATTTATACTGGACGTGTTTACTACTCATTTAAAATGAACGCTATCATTAACTTTATAACATCACTGCTACTACAGGATTTGCTCAAAAAAGGACTTATTAAAGGAAAACAATTTTTTTGCCAATTGTCCTTTTTAAAACACAGAATTGGAAAATGCAACATTTTCTGATGATTTAATATGCCAAGCAACTGTAATTCAGTCTGATTCTTTTCTTAAAACAATGATAAAAGGTATTTACAATGGCAAAATATCCTACTGAAAACCCAGCTGTGAAACTATATTAATGACTTGGCTAAAGGGACCAAATGTATGCTGTCTCAGTTTACTGATGACACTAAGATAGGTAGTCAAACAAGTTGTGAAGAGAACACAATGACTCTGCAATGCAACTTAGATATATTATGTGAGTTGGTAAAATCTGGCAGATTAAGTATTGTCTTAAGTAATAGTAAATGAGTATATCACTCAAATTTGTGTGACACCACAGAAATCTGTGACACAGTGGGGCTTGCTCATCTGCATACATAAATCACAAAAACTAGCGTGTAGGTTCTGCAATTGATTGGTGGGTGAAATGGAATGCAGGCCTTTATTGCATCTCATTTGCTTTTGTCTCACATAACTGCAGAAATTTCATTTCACTGTACTTCAAGCAGCAAAAATGCTGGAAAGCAAAGTTTTTCTCTGGATCAAAATTCTCAAATTTCTATCACTAATATAAATAGAAGAACATACAAAGTAGGTGCTCTTCGAGTCTGCTCTGCCATTCAGTATGACAATGGCTAACCATCCAACTCAGTACTCTGTTCACGCTGTTGATCCCTTTTGCCCTAAGAACTATATGTAACTCATTGAAAACATTCAATGTTTTGGCCTCAGCTGCTTTCTGTGGCAGAGAATTCCACAGGCTCACCAGTCTCTGGGTGAAGACACCTCTCCTCATCTCAAACCCAAACAGCCTACTCCATACCCAAAACTGTGACCCCTGGTTCTGGATTCTCTGGTCATCAGGAACACCTTTCCTGCATTTAACCTGTCTAGATTTGTTAGAATTTTATAGATGTATTCTCTCCAATGCCCTATGTATTTGCAATCAGATATCATTGGAAGCAAACGGCACGGTGGCACAGTGGTTAGCACTGCTGCCTCACAGCGCCTGAGACCCGGGTTCAATTCCCGCCTCAGGCGACTGACTGTGTGGAGTTTGCACGTTCTCCCCGTGTCTGCGTGGGTTTCCTCCGGGTGCTCCGGTTTCCTCCCACAGTCCAAAGATGTGCAGGGCCAGGTGAATTGGCCATACTAAATTGCCCGTAGTGTTAGGTAAGGGGTCAATGTAGGGGTATGGGTGGGTTGCGCTTCGGTGGGTCGGTGTGGACTTGTTGGGCCGAAGGGCCTGTTTCCACACTGTAATCTAATCTAATCAAACCTGACAAAACTGATTTGATTTATTTAAAACTAAGTGCCTCACTGGCTAGATGAAGACCAGTAGCATACAGAATTGAAAAAATATATAATTTGTAATTTTGTATAAATGCTATTGAATAACTTATTACTTTGAAATCTAATCTATCTCACAGGCTGGATTTTGTAACCACATAAAAATAGGGCATGATGCATTGGATCAGCAATACAATGTCATCAACCAGTCTTCAAAATCACGAAAAGCAAGCAGGCATGAAAATCAGTAACCCATCTGCTATTCTGACTGGTGCGTCCTGCATTTGTCAGACATGGTGTGTAAAAATGTGAGTGTGTTATACAGCAGTAATGATGAGGTAGTACAAGGATGGAAGAAAATGCCTGTCACCAGGGTGATGGATAAATGTATTGATATATTCCACTGAAGAGCTTAGTAGCTTTCATCTGCTTTTTAAAAAACTTTTGTAGTGAATAAAAATTTGATAGAGTTTAACATAGGAAAATGTGAAGTCATGCATTTTGGTAGGAAGAATCAAAATGCAGATTATTATTTAAGTGAGATATTCCCAAAAAATGTTCAGCACAGAAGGATCTGGGTGTTCTTTTTCATTAGCACTGCTGCCTCACAGCGCCAGAGACCCAGGTTCAATTCCCGCCTCAGGCGACTGACTGTGTCGAGTTTGCACATTCTCCCCGTGTATGCGTGGGTTTCCTCCGGGTGCTCCGGTTTCCTCCCACAGTCATAAAGGTGTGCAGGTCAGTGAATTGGCCATGCTAAATTGCCTGTAGTGTTCGGTGAAGGGGTAAATATAAGGGAATGGCTCTGGTTGGGTTGTGCTTCGGCGGGTTGGTTTCCACACTAAGTAATCTAATCTAATCTAATCTAATCTAAATGTAACTCGAAAAGTTAGCATGGAGGTGCAGCAAATAAATAAGGCAAATGGAATCTTGGCCTTTATTGCCAGGATTTGAAGTTTAAAAATAGGGAAACCTTGATATTACAGTACAGGGTATTGATGAGGCCACTTCTAGAGTACTGTGTATTGTTTTGTTTCCCATATTTAAGAAAGGATGTGATGACACTGGACACAGTTTTAAAGACATTCAGTAGGCTGATTCCTGGTTTGAAGATATTGACTTATCAAGAACAGCTAAACAGGTCAGACCTTTATTCAGTAGAGTTTAGAAGAATTGAGGGCAATCTTATTGATTTTATTAGAAATCAAAATACACTAAATCTACCTTTTTGAAAGCCCATGTACACAACATCCAACAACATTATCCTCAGTAACTCTCACTGTTACCTCTTTAGAAAACTCAAGAAGTTAAAGAAATTAAGAAATCAATATTCACAGGGGTGTTGACATGTTAGATGTTGAAAAGATGTTTAGCTAAAGTGGGAATCTTGAAATACGGGGGTGGGGGGCAGAGTTACAGAATATGGATCACACATTTAAAACTGGGGTTCAAAGGAATTTCTTTTCCCAAAGAGTAGTAAAGGTCTGACATTCTCGAACTCAAATTTGTCAAGAATGGATCACTCAAAGTATTTAAAGAGGTAGGTAGATTCTTGAAGTATCAGGGAGACGAGGGCTATAATAAACTGCTATGAAAGAGGTATTTAGGCCTGAGGCAGATCTGCTGTTATCTTATTGAATAGCAGCATCAACATAAGGAGCTGAATGACTTGCTTGACCGCCTATTTCTTCTGTTATTTTGTTTTCCTTTGAGTGGAGAAACTAAGAATAGATGTGATAGAAGTTTCCAAAATCATGAGAGTTCTGAACAGTGTTGACTGGGAGAAAATGTTCCCATTTGTCAACAGGTCAAAATGAAGAGGGCACAAATTTAAAGTAAAATGTGTTTGTAAGAAGTAAATGAGTTGTGACAAGAAATGTTTTCGTATTCTGAGTAGTTTGGGTCTGGACTGCACTGTCAGGAAATGTGGTGGAGGCAAGTTCAACTGAGGCATTCAAGAAATTATTATTTGAAAATAAATAATCTGCAGAGTTACAAGGAAAGGAGGAAGGCTGGCGCCTCATCATGCTGTACATATGGAAAGCTGATGCAGACATGATGGGCTGAATCGATTTCTTCCACACTGAAAGCAGTCTGTGCTTCCAAGATATACATTGACCATTTCAGTCAAAGTCCACATCCGACCCAACTGATGTGCATAATCTCGAATATAAAACCAGACCACAGGACATGACGAAACACGTTGTTACATAGTGAGTAATGGAAATCAAGAAAGCCTTCTGAAAATCCACATACATCACATCCAGTAATTCCTGCTAATCTATTCTTCATTCTGCTATTAACATCCTCAAAAAACACCTAACAGCTTTATGAAACATAATTTCACTTTCATAGGTCCATTTGCTCAATCATTTTCTGAGCATTTATCATATTTTTATTATAGATTCTAGTGTTATCTCTAGAATCTATAATAAAAGATATGATAAATGCTCAGAAAATGATTGAGCAGATGGACCTATGAAGTTGAAATTATGTTTCATGCAAACAGGCCTGTAGTTCTCCATTTTCTCCTCTCCCCTTTCTTAAATAGTAGAGTTATATATGACATCTTGCAATCTGCAAGTATTCCAGTTTCAACACTCTGAGATTTCAATCTATGGATGCCAGAGCTTTCTCAACCTTTAGTCGCATTAATTTTTCTAATATTTCTTTACTCACTAATATTAATTTCTTTTGATTCCTCTGTCTTATTTGTCCTTGAAGTTCTTTTATTTATAGGTGTCTGATATATTGCTGCATGAAGACTGACAATTTATTTAGCTTCTCTGTAATTTCACTATTACCCATTATAAGTTTGCCTTTTTAGTTATCCATAGAATCTTATGTAGTCTGCTTTATTAGTTCTCGCTAGTTTATGTCATATTCTCCATTTTCTTTGTCAGTTTTTTAATTCTCCTTTGGTGAATTCTGAAATACTTCCAATACTCAAGTTTACTATTTTCTTTGCAGTTTTTCAAGCTACCTCATTTAATATAGACAGTTTTTAATTTCTTTTCTTGGCTATTGTTTCCTCTTGGAATCTCTGACCATATTATTTAGATACGAACCATTCCTTGTCTGCCTTTGTACCTTTTCATGTATTTTCCCACCCACCAAAGCCAATCTGCCTCCTATATTTTCAGAAGTTCCCTTGTTTTGGATTGATTTACATCATTTTCAGATTTAATCTAAAACATTATCAAATTATGGTCATTCTTCGTACAATTCATACAGTTCATGTAGTTTTGGGTAGATTTGTGAGCCTTGTATAAGTCGCAAAATTAATATGTATTGACAACTGTCTTATGAAATAAGTGAATGAAGTTTGAGATTGTGCAGATCTCAACTGTCTTTTCGCTTCTTGTACGTTAGTTCTACTGGAACAAAAATCTCCTAGACTTATTCATTTAAACCCAGTGCATCGAGGTCCAGAACTCTCTTCTGAATTGTTAATAGTTATAACATTTCACAACCTCACAGGAGAGCCACAAGATGGCTGTATCGGAAATGGAAAAATCTCACTTTTGTGCATTAGGGTTGTTCTTCTGAATTGGAGATGGAAATGCATTGTTTGGTAGTCTACAGGAAGCCTTTCTCTTGCTTTACTGTACTGGTCTGGTCTGAGAATGCTTAATGCCGATGCTGGTTGCCCAGAATGGTCGTGCTTTACTTCTTACTGGTAAAAAACATCACTGTTATTTGCTATAATAATCACTTTTTTTTAAGAAATAGAGAGGGCAAGTATTAAAAGTATTGACTTGTGAGAGAGTCTGGCACAGAAATTTAGCTGACATGGTAAATGTTTACAACTCAAAATTCACTTGTACAGATTTGAAATACGTTTTGGCAAAATATATTGAGATTCTGAGTTTTGACACCTTCAATCAAAACTGTAACTGATGGAAAACTGTAAATTGGTGGAGTCAGTGCTGTGGCCACAATTATTCACAATATGTTAGTGACTTGGATGAGAGAAACTGATGTTTTGTAGCCAGTTTTGGGAATGACACAAACATAGATGGAAAGATAAGTAATGAGGATGGACTGGGAATCAACAGAGAAATGTGAACGAGTGACTAGGCTAAAACTTGGTAGATGGAATATAATGTGTGAGGTTATGGATTTTAACAAGAGGAAAAGAAGAGCTGAACATTATTTAAATAGGGAGAGATGACAGAACGTTGCAGCACAGAAGATTCGGGAGTCCTCATCCATGAATCACAAAAAGCTAGCATCCACGTTCAGCAGTTAATAGGAAAGGTGTTTACAGTTGTTGGCCTTTATTACAGAGCTTAAAAGTAGGGAGATCTTGCTAAAACTGTCTGCGTGTCTGGGCACTTTTAATGATCTGAGCACAAAGTCCGTCAGCTTCTGCATGCCTCCTTAGAGTTAAACTCCCCTATTTAATACTGTCTTTCAAATAACAAAGAAGAATACAGCACAGGAACAGGCCCTTTAGCCCACCAAGACTATGTCAATATATTATGCCTTTGTAAAGTAAAAACCTTTTGTCTCTACGCTGTCCATACATCTCTATTCTCTGACTATTCATATATCTGTCAAGATTCTTCTTAAATTTTGCTATCGTATCTGCCTCCCCCACCACCTCTGGCAGCGCATTCCAGACACTTGCCACTCTGTGTAAAATACCTGTTTTTCACATCTCTTTTAAACCTACTCTCTTTTACCTTCAGCCTTTTGATGTTTTTCTAACCAAAATTCATCACTTCACACTTATCTACATTGAAATTCACCTGCCATCTATCTGCCAACTCCGTCAACTTGTCAATGCCTCTGGATTTCCACAATATCATAGAATCGTGAAATCCCCACAGTGTGGAAAGAGACCTTTTGGCTCATTGAATCCACACCAACCCTCCAAAGAGCATCCCACTCAGCCCCAGCCCCATACCCTATTTCCGTAACCCCACATAGTACAACAGCTAATTCACACCCGGACGCTAAGGGCAATTCAGCATGGCCAATCCACATAACCTAGAACTGTGGAAGGAAACCAAAGCACCGGGCGGAAGTCCACAGATAATGTGCAAACTCCACACAGACAGTCATCCAAGACTGGAATTTAACTTGGGTCCCTAGTACTGTGAGGCAGTGGTGCTAACCACTGAGCTACATCTCCTCCTCGCAATTTACAGTTCTTCTAAGTTTAGTGTCATTTGCAAACTTGAAAATTGTCCCCTGCACACCAAGGTCTGGATCACTTATACTGTATACATATAGGAAAACCAAGGGTCCTAATACTGACCTCCACATCAAAACTTCCTCCAGCTTGAAACGTATCTATTGAACATAGCTCTCTGTTTCCTATAAGTAGGCCAATTTTGTACCCATGTTGGTATTAACCCTTTTATTCTATGACCCATAACATTCCTCTCAGGTTTGTTGTATGGCACTGCATTAACGCTGTCCGAAAGTCTATGTTCATGAAATCAACAGCATTACCTTGTTAAGCCTTTCTGTTAACTCTACAAAAAATTTCTAGTTAAACTTGATTTCTACTTTCGAATATCCCAAATAATTGTTTCTAGAAAATTCTCAGCACTGAATGGCACAAATTCGATGGGACGAATTTCCTACCTCTTTCTATATCTTATGGTAACAGCATTCTAAATAACAATCCACAATGTTCTATGAAATGAATTAATGGATGTCAATAAATCCTTTAAAACTACAGGCTATAAAAGCAAATCTGGATCTTCTTCAAAAACTAATCAATTCTTCCTTGGGCCATACCCTATCTAGTTGAACTTTGATTATTATTTGATACATTGTTTGCAGGCCGACAGGCCAATAACTGGGTGGGGATTTAAAAATTATGGCACATGTAAAATAAAATTGTGATACATGTAAATGCGAAGTATAGATGCATGTCTGCAAACTAATAATATATCATCTTTTCAAGGGCCATCATAGATTTTGATAGATATTAGTCATGGCTTCTTAGATTTGCAAGGGTTGGAAATTAATTTGTATGACATTTTTTTGTTTGAGATATTTTTAAGTTCATCACAGGATATTAATAATAACACAGTTGTTGTGTTAAACCAATCTACTTCATCTGTATATGCTAAACTGCTTACTTTTAGTTTAAGACAAAAGGGTGCGGAACCTTTTCATGTTGGAAGGCCGCATTATGCTAGTTGTAATCTAATAAGGCCGCATCCAAGAAACTTCAATTATATATTCTTCAAAATTCACATTATTTTGTAAAAATCTAACTACTATGTACTAACTAAAAAAAAAAATAAATGTTGATACAGCTAGACTGTGTAACTATTCTCAAATTTCACTTCAAACGGAAAGTCACGTGCACTGTTGTCATAAGTTGATAAACACTGGCGTACTGGATACCTACAGGCTCTCGCCAACCAGCCTCAGGCAGTAGTGGCGCCAGTTAGGCGGGGAAGATAACGTACATTCTAGGTCGCATTATAACTAAATCATGAGCATAGCAGGTGTCGAAATAGCCCTTATGACTTAGCAATTTTTTAATTGTGGCGGTCAGTCTGTGAGGATTATATCTTGAATTTTCTTTTACTCTCTGGTATGTTAAATATATTCATTTTAAGATTAAAATAAAAATAATAAAGGATGAAAAAAACATATTAATAAAAAATAAAAGATTTGTTCTGCAAAATTTGGATTCATTCAAAAGGCCACACACAATGACCTAGAAGGCTGCAGGTTCCCCACCCCTGGTGTAGCCACAGTACCACCCTTTTGGGAAGGGAAAGCAAAGCCAAGTGAAAGAGAGATATTATAAATAAATTCTGCTTTATTTTCCTTGCTAAAGCTGTGTAAGACATAATATAATTATTGCCTGGGGCATTTTTTAAAAATCTAAACTGAACTATAGTTAACAAAATTCCCGTTAGTACTTAATGTAAACTGTGCATATAAAAGGTAAGTATAGACTTCATAACAAACAGTTGTAATATGATCTGGACTAATCAGGCTTACCTTGAAAATCATTTTTTTTTGTTGGTTATGTATTTTATCATCATGTTTTTCTACCTCCGTAAGTTGAGTTCAGGTTGTGAGCCCAAATTTTGCTTCTGATTGCCATACTTGACATAATCCTCAGCACCAGATGATGCTTTTCCTTTGATGTGTTTAGAAACCAAAGCAATTGAATATTTGATTTCCGAAAACCACATCCTTCTTAAATTTTTAAAAAACTATTTGTAGCATCAATGTTGCAAATTTCATGAATTTGCCTAAAACTTGTCTTTGTAATTCAGTTTGCGGCCCTGTGCATCAAAAATGATTGATGAATCAAATATTTGATTTATTACGTGCATTATTAAAATTTGCATCAACCTTCCATTATAACATAATGACATTAAATGAGTTGAGGGAAAGAAAGATTTAAGAAAAGAATTAAAAGTATAAAAAGAATACCTAAGCATTTTGCCCAATTTTATCACTCATTAGAGTTAGATGGAGGAATATTTTTCTCGCCAACAACCTCCCACCTCCATTCCTAACACTCAAATTGCTGCATTTTAACTTGTCAAAATAACCTGCTGTACAATATTTCAGTAGTAGTTGGCTGAGCTGCTGTAGTGTGGAAGGTCATTCTATAATTGTATGATACATTTTCAATCAATATTATTGGGTGAGAGAGATTATTGGACCACATATCAAAGTGAAGCTTTAAAAAAAAGGTTTCACAAATGGACATTCACTTATTGGCATGCTAAGCAATAGAGGATGGAACTGTATGATTTTGTAAGCATTCTAACTGCCTTTTAATTATATACAAACTGTGCACAAAGAAAAATTAACTGACAGAAGAGCAAAAAAAAATAATGTTTTTTTTGAATGGTACCTGTTGGTGATATTTACTCAGTAAAATTGTCTTGGATGTTAAAAACCTGTGTCTTTAAAGATGAATGTTGCAATTCTTATCTGAAATATTGACATAATTACGTAAATTCCAATGAGCTTGTCAGTATTAAAATCATAATTATAACATTAATGCAGTATTGCTCCATGGAAGACTGATATTCTCAGGTTTCCTCATTGCAAAAAAGCACTGCAAACATTAATCTTGTGCATTAGATTTAGAATGAAATAGAGTTGATTTTTAGCACATAGCTGTTTGTAATTAGTCTTACAAACCAGTGAGAGACTCGGTGGTAACATGAATGCAGTCAAGTAGCATGGATATGAGTTGTGCCAAGTAACAACGCAACAGTTGTAAGTAATGAAATGCTTATAGATTGTATTTTATTCACATAAGGAGTCTACTGATGTGAATAAATGCCTCGTTTTACTGACATCCTCACATTTTCAGATAAGATTGGGAATCCAGTAATATCCAATGTCCAATTAGTTATTCACACACTAATCTCAAAGCATATAATTGGATTTCTTGTTGTGTTGTGTGTACATTGGAAATGAGCCTTGCTATGTTACCATTTCGTCACTGTTTCATGAAGAAGAGGTATATTTGTGTATTGCAGTCTGTTCAGGAGATCCTTGCAGTGCTTCTGTACCAGCTCAAGGTTTTCAAATTCATTGCTCCCTCAATTTACAATTTGCTTGGGTGGTGGAGCTCAAAATTGGATATTGTGGCTTTAATTTCAAGTTTTATATTAAGGGACTTTTCATACTGAAAACTTCAAGATTTTGTGTAACCTTGATGGAAATATAATATATCATCTGCAACATGTCAAAAGCGTATCATTTCTGGTCTACGTGTGATGCAGTAATATGAATTTGTAGTGTTTTGCAAACTACAGTCAATCTCAGGTCAGCTGATAACCTGTTTTGCTTATCCTACTTTGTACTTGACAAGAGTTAACAATGAAAAACTAAAATAATCCTCTGGGCAGTTTATTGCTGCAAATTTGATTATAATGTAAATTGTTTTATAGTATTTCTGGTTTTAGCATGCTGTGGTAACAAGCCTTGCATTGCATAATTTGTGTAATTTGAACTCTAAATACGGTTATTTAGGTGAAGTATTCATACTGGTGTAAACAACTAAATCATACAAGATTAAAGGCTACTGGAGGCTACTTCATCTTGCTGTTTTTTCGTGCTGCACTTCCATTACTCCATTTTAGCTACTTTCACACTGTCATGTTATTTCTGACATTATGCTACGTTTTGTCTCCTGTTAATATCACTTGAGCCATTTAATCCTCTTCTGTATTCCCCCAATAGTTTTTGATCATTTTATTTCTTCCCCTGTATGCACTAATGTATGTTCACTTATCTCTTTCACCTTTTTCTAGACATCCGTTTATCCATAGTATCTTTAAGACCTTAAACACACTGACTGACTTCTGTCTCTCTATGAATGTTACACCACAGAGGATTCCCAATCTTTTTCTCTGTATTTATTTTCAGAATAAGAATATGTTTATACTACAACTGCAATGTTATTTTAAAGTGACTTAACTTCACAAATAAATGACTGTAAAAATGCTAAGCCTGGAGATAAGGTCTGACACTTGACAGAATTGGAATAATACTCTGCAAAAATCATAGAAAATGTTAACTTTTTAATGATGTAAACTTAGCATTGTTGGAAAAAAGTATTCACTTTATGCCAAATTAAACTTATAGATCAGATGCACCCTAAGGTGATGGGCTTCACATTAAGTTACTTCGTAAAACTCTTATCTAATTTATCAAATGCTCAGTAAATTGCATTGGATTTTTTTTGTCTTTTTTTCTGGCTTTTAACAGTGAAACAGAATGACATGGCAAAAAGTGTAAAATGATCAAGCTCATTCAAACTTAAGCTATAGATCCTGCAGAAAGTGAATTAGCATAGGGCAGTAAAGCTCTGAGAACCCAATGTAATAAAGGGCTATCTGCTGTATTTGATCAATGAGGAGCTGTAAACTCTGCATGTTGCTTGAGTTGCCACATTACTTCACAGTCCCAATAGTGCTTTAATTTTATAATTTATACTGAACTGTTTAATATTAATGAAATGGTGTCAGAACTTGGTGTTTTACATGCACAGTCTTCTATTAATGTTATATTGCAAAAAAATGCCAGGTGCGTTTCCAGTCAGTTTCTGTATCTTAAAAAGAGTACATAATCCCACAAAAGGCTGATTTTTTTAGCACTTAAAGTATGAGTCAAAGCCTATGATAGATTAAATTGGTTCACATTCTGCTTCTAAGTAAAGCTGCTGATCCTGTTTTATTGTATGGTTTGTTACAACACTCTGGGTTTGGTCAAGAAGAAGGCAAAGTCAGAAATTGTCTTCAAGCTGAGACTGAAAAGTAACATGACTTATTATATATTAATACTAAATACCGTTGTACATGGGAATTATAGATATATCAGACTCTGACTTATGATTACATTATGTAAGGTCTAATCAATTATCTTTGTGTGTTTGTGTCCATGTGCCCTTGGCCTGTTTGCCTGAGAGAGCATTGCACTGTAGTCTCGTCTGGTCTCATATTCTTCTGCAGTTCTTTAATTCCACCCACTGTGTGGTATTAATACACACTGATATGCAACTTCATGACATCATTGGGTGATTGCTCGGGGTCCCAATGCCCTTACACAACAGATTCAGACATGATTGAAGGGCACCCCCCCCCCCCCGCCCTTCCCTGCCAATCCCATCCTGCAGAGAAGAAAGCCATATATGTCATTTCATCATCAAAGAGATGGAGTAAATTATGGTCACAGTAAACACAAAACCAATCATAACATGATTTGTTTTAAATGCAATTTACTGTAGCATATTTCAACACTGATTATTTCACTCTTACTTCAATGTTTGCTGCTGTCACAACTTCATTTTAAACTGACATACAATCAAACCACTGATATGACAGTAGCTACCCACAGACAACCTTTGAAATCAACCCGTCCAAAATTCGAGAATTCCAAATGAAGTGGATGCTGCCTGGACTGGAGGGCATGTCTTATGAGGAAACATTGAGGGAGCTAGGGCTTTTTTCATTGGTGTGAAGAAGGATGAGAGGTGATTTGATAGAAGTGTACAAGAGGTTGAGATGCATAGATAAAGTGGATAGTCAGAGCTTTTTTTCCCATGGCAGAAATGTCTATCACGAGGGGGCATAATTTTGAGGTAATTGGAGAGATGTCAGAGTAAGTTCTTTACTCAGAGTGGTGGGTGCGCGCAATGCACTGCCAGCAGTGGTAGTAGAGTCAGATACATTAGGGACATTCCAGCGACTCTTGAATAGGCACATGGAAGTTCCTACAATGAAGGGTTTGTAGGTTAGTCTGATCTTAAATGGAATGAAAGGCCGTCACAACATCAAGGTCTGAAGGGTCTGTATTGTGTTCTACTGTTCTATGTTCTATGGATGTCTGTCTCATGGCTCCTTGTCAGTTTGCTGACTTTGGGGGACAGAGCTACACATGATTCTTCATTTTCTGAGTCAATAAACAAAAGATAACACTATTGCTTTGTGTGGAAGCTGAAATCTACAAGACAAATGATCTCCATTCTGAGAGTTCCAGGCTATTTTCCAGTTTAGCCCATGTCTATAACATGGTAGTCTGATTTCACTTGGCTCACTGGTCATTAATGAGATTCCTGACATATTGTGTGTGTGTCTCTTCAATTTCTGCTATCATGTTAGAATCTCTCTCATACTGCAGATTTTATGGAGGATGCATAAGAACCCCAACTCGAGGCCATTTAACAGTACTGAGGAAGAACAGAAAAAAGTATAGCTGAATCCTGGCCTAATTTGTGTCTCCTCTGTACATGCCTGTAATTATGTATCCCGGGGAAATGCAGGAGCGCTGCATATATACAACTTAAGACATTAGAACGACTTCTCACTGCATGTCTTGTTTTGCTCAATGAAATGAGGGTTAAAAAAGCAATTTAAAAAGCATGATGTTCAGGTCAGAATTTTACCCCTAGGTGGCACTTTAAGATGCATCTTTCAATGCAGTTACTAAAATTGAATGATCAAATCCTAATTGTCTTTTCATTCTCCACTCTCTCTCATTCTCTCTCTTCCTTTTCGCCGTACTTCTTCTAATGACACTAGCGTACTTTGGTAGAATGGACTTACCTATTGTCTGAATATTTGTACATTTTTGTCAGCTGGGGCATCGGGTGCAACTGTTGAGCAGAGGGGGGGAGGAAAAGAAAACTTTATATTATCCTACAGAGTGAATTTATTTTGAATGCAAGTCTTCATTTTTCACAAAAATTAGCAAAACATATTAAACTTACTTAACCAGAGTATTTGAAAGATTTCAAACTTCAATTGTTAAATTTCTAGGAACTTTTTTTAACAAAGAAAAACTATACCTTCAATTGTTATGAGTATCTGATAACTGAGAACACTGACAACGTCAGATTTCTTTTTATGGGGTTGGGAGAGTGGTAGCGATTGTGAAATTAAAATAATTTTGTGAGCACTCATGAATTCTAAATATTTTTAGCAAAAGCATTTCTAAAATTAATTTGAGTTGCTTTATAGTTTGTTATTAGGAAATGTAAGCTTTGAAATTGATTGTGTTGTGATTACAGCCTCAAATGACCATAAACCATTTACACGCTTTGAACCCAGCAGTGTTGTGAACCTCAATAGGAAACCTTTAACACTGAGTGAGCTCTGAGAAAAGTAAAAGGCAATCTGATCAGAGATGATGATGGCCTTGAATTAATTGTGTTTGCATTCATCCAGCTGTACAAGTCGATGACACAACCATTGTGGCTTGAACCTTTTTGTTTCAAGTCAAGTACAGGATGTATTTATATTTAGAAAATTAGCACTAATAGCTTCTAAATTTAATGCTGTAAGAATGTGAAACAGTCACACATCAAAGGATTTACTTTGTGATGAAGTCACTGGAGCTAAAGGACCACTAGGTCATTTTCAAATCTGCATTAAGGGTGCTTGTAAGCACAAGGGTCCTGGACATTGATTTTCACAAGTGGGACACACCAGACAACGATAAAGGACATTGACTCTGGGGCAGAGTTGGCCACCATGGCAACAGGTGCCAAAGCCAAAAAGAATGTAGGAGAAAGTGAGGACTGCAGATGCTGGAGATCAGAGTTGAGTGCGTGGTGCTGGAAAGGTATAGCAGGTCAGACAGCATCCAAGGAGCAGGAGAATTGACATTTTGGGCATAAGCCCTTCATCAGCAAAGGACTTCCTGATGAAGGGCTTATGCCCGAAATGTCGACTCTCCTGCTCCTAGGATGCTGCCTAACTGCTGTGCTTTTCCAGCACCACACTCTCAACTCTGATTTCCAGCATCTGCAGTCTTCACTTCCTCCTAAAAGTGTAAATGTCAAGTCCCAGACTGAAAACTGGCCCGAGAAGCTATAACTGTCATTTTTTACAATTTAGTTACCATGTTGGCCAGTCAATGAAGATATTTACACAAAGCTTCCAATGTACTTATAGTCATAGCATTATAATCATAGATTTATAGAGCATGGAAACAGACTCTTTGGTCCAACTCGTCCATGCCGAGCAGATATTTTCAGCTGATCAAGTCCCATTTGCCAACATTTGGCCCATATCCCTCTAAACCTATTCTATTCTTGTCCCCACCCAGATGCCTTTTAAGTGTTGTAATTGTACCAGCCTCCCACCACTTCTATTGGTAACTTGTTCTATACACACACCACTCTCCGGTCCATTGTAAATCTTTCCTCGCTCACCTTAAACCCCTATGCTGTCTAGGGTTGGACTCCCCTATCCTGGTGAAAAGATTTGGCTATTTACCCTATCTATGTTCCTCATAGAATCATAGAGATGTACAGCAGGTGTACAAATCATCTATGCCAACCAGATGTCCTAAATTAATCTGGTCCCATTTTCCTGCACTTGGCCCATATCCATCTAAACACTTCTTATTCATATAAACCCATTTGGATGCCTTTTGAATGTTTTAATTGTACCAGCATCCACCACTTCCTCTGGCAGCTCATTCCATATATGTACCACCCTCTGCGTGAAAAAGTTGCCTTTTAGGTCTCTTTTATATCTTTCCCCTCTTACCCTAAACCTATGCCCTCTAGTTCTGGACTCTCCCACCACAGGGAAAAGACTGTCGATTTACCCTATCCATGCCTCTCTCATTTTATAAACCTCTATAAAGTCACCCTTCAGCCTTTGACACTCCAGGGAAAAAAAACAGTCCTATTCAGGCTCTCCTTATAGCTCAAACTCTTCAATCCCAACAACATTCTTATAAATCTTTTCTGATTGAACCCTTTCAAATTTAACAACATCTTTCCTATGATAAGGAGAACAGGACTGAATATAGTATTCTAAAAGTGGCCTCACTAAACCCTGTACAGCCACAATATGACATCCCAACTCCTATACACCGTGCACTGACCAATGAAGGCAAGCGTGCCAAACACCTCCTTCATCACACTGTCTACCCGTGTGACTCCACTTTGCACCTGCATCCCTAGGTCACTTTGTTTGGCAATACTCCCCAAGGGCCTATCATGAAGTGTCTAAGTCCTGCCCTGGTTTGCCTCACCAAAATGCAACACATCACATTTATCTAACTAAAACTCCATCTGCTACTGCTCGGCTCAATGGCCGATCTGATCAAGGTCCTGTTGTATTCTGAGATAATATACTTCACTATCTACTACACTACCAATTTTGGTGTCACCTACAAATTTACTAACCATATCTCTGATATTCTCATCCAAATCATTTATATAAATGATGAAAAGCTGTGTATCCAGCGCTAGTCCTTGTGGTCACAGGCCTCCAATCTGTGAAACAACTCTCCACCACCCTCTCTTTTCTACCTTCAAACCAATTTTGTATTGTCTCATAAAAGAATGTAAGTATATTACACATATGGAAAAGCTTTTACATGTCATTTTTAAATTAACCTTTACATAAACAATAAAAAGATATATCCTCTTTTCCCAGCAATGTCATATACAGACACTCAACCCCAGTGACTTATCACTTGTATTTTTGTTTTAAGGTTAGTTACTAACCTGACAAGTTTACAAATGTTTATTTTGGTAACTTTCTGCACATTCACCAGATGTGGTTAACTCTGTCTCTCCTCAAGACTCTCAGACAGGCTAACTCACTGACATTTGTTTGACTTCGACGACTTTACAGTTGCTAAAATCATTTAAGACCATAAGACATAGGAGTGGAAGTAAGGCCATTCGGCCCATCGAGTCCACTCCGCCATTCAATCATGGCTGATGCGCATTTCAGCTCCACTTACCAGCGTTCTCCCCGTAGCCCTTAATTCCTCGAGACAACAAGAATCTATCAATCTCGGCCTTCAACTGGACTTCATTGAGTTGTAGAAATGAGTTGAGTTGCTATAAATGTGTTTTTCTTATTGCTGATGTCTTTTCGAAGTGGATTGAAGCCTACCCTCCTCCTAACGCTACTGCTGAGACTGTGGTGAAGATTTTGTTTAAGGAAATAATTCCCTGCTTCAGTATACCTGCGTGCATTAGCTCGGACAATGGACCACACTTTGTAGGTAATATTAACGGAGAACTCTGTTCCCAGCTTTGTATTTGTCGGCAACTGCATGGTGCTTATCATCCTCAGCTCAACCTGCATGTTTACCTTTAGAGAATCCTCGACTAGCACTCCCAGATCCCTTTGTGGTTTGGCTTTATTAATTTTCTCACCATTTAGAGAGTAGTCTATGCTTTTATTCTTTTTGCCAAAGTGCAAGACCTCGCACTTGCTCACGTTAAATTCCATTAGCCATTTCCTGGACCACTCTCCCACCCTGTCTAGATCCTTCTGTAGCCTCCCCACTTCCTCAGTACTACCTTCCTGTCCACCTAACTTCGTATCATCGGCAAACTTCGCTAGAATGCCCCCGGTTCCCTTATCCAAATCATTAATATATAATGCGAACAGCTGTGGCCCCAGCACCGAACCCTGCGGGACACCGCTCGTCACCGGCTGCCATTCTGAAAAAGAACCTTTTATCCCAACTCTCTGCCTTCTGTTAGATAGCCAATCCTCAATCCATCCCAGCAGCTCACCTCGAACACCATGGGCCCTCACCTTGCTCAGCAGCCTCCCGTGTGGCACCTTATCAAAGGCCTTTTGAAAGTCTAGATAGACCACATCCATTGGGTTTCCCTGGTCTAACCTACTTGTTACCTCTTCAAAAAATTCCAACAGGTTTGTCAGGCGTGACCTCCCTTTACTAAATCCTCCCTTTAATACAATCATTTCAGGATGGCCTGAAGACTTTCACAAACTAAACTGTTCTTCTGCTAGCATGGATCCTCTATGTAGTAGAACAAAATCAATTATCTTCCAGCTTGTTTATCCAAACATATGAACTCCCTGTTCAAAATGACTTTCTGATCTTTTGTTTTTAAAAAGACAAATGAATGCCCATTTTTCTTCCACTTTAAAATCCAAGCTCTCAAATAATGGTAATGTATTATGAAATTTTATAACAACAGTTGCAAACATCGTGCCTGTTTGAGGTCCCTGTACAAAAGTCAATTACTTTAAAAGAAGCCAGCATTGGATTATATGTTCCCCATGTGGCCTAACTTTAAAGAAATCCATTGGAAATCTATTATGAATGTGATGTCAGGAGTTTTGAATTTGTTCCCTCTGGCTGCTATCTCCTAACTTCAATCATCTCCTAATCACATGCCCTATCTTCTAGTTAACTCAACTTTAGAAGGTACTTGCAGCTCACCAGTCTCAAGTAAATGCAGCCCAATGTCAAGTGTGCGTTGCTTCCCTTACCATTTCCCTCCCAGAAATCATTCCTTCACCTATCAATACATGTCAGGTCGTTTTTTTAAAAAACCACAAAAATTGGCAATTTTAATTCTTTTAAGTCCACTCTTTCAAGACCAAACGACACGATCCACTATCACTAGTTTCTATACATACAGACAAAGAAGAACACCACTTTGACTGGGGCAATACACATATCCTAGGACAGGCGAAACAATGACACGCACGAGAATTCTTAGAGGTATGGCATTCTAACCAGAACTCCATCAATAAACATATCGATTTAGATCCTATCTACCTTCCCTTGAAAAAAAGAACCAGAAATGATATCACCCACCTTAAGAAATACAGAGGTGGGACATACCAACAGCATTTGGCCAGAGACTCTCACAGATGCTGTTACCTAGTATAGTGACAAAATGTCTGAAAACAAATCTTCCAGCTCAGCGAGCTAACTTACATACTTATCCAGTCTATGTATATATGACGGTCTCAAAAAAAACTTCAAGTTCAGGTTTCTGTGGCAAGCTTATTTCAGTGCAAAATGCAAATGCAGGTAACAGTTTTGTAACTAAAACTAAATCAAACATAAGTCATACAATGTTATTCAATTAGTTCCTATATGGCTGTTTTTCATTTGAGTAGTGAGATTACTAAAGGTTTGAAGCTAACAATCAACTGGTTGCGAATTTTGACATAAACTATGTATATATCAATATTTTTAAAATTCTATTGCATGCGTAAGGCAGATTTTCAGTGTGTCAGAAGTTAATAATTAACTTGTAAGCATCTGTACCCATGGTATTTAAAAATAATAGTTTTTGAGGTCTTGCTTTAGAGTAGATGAATTTTTTGTGCACCACAAATGGATTTTTGTTTCTTTTAAATTGTGTTGCGACCCTGTAAGGTAAATAATGGAGCCTCAAGGTTTATTTAGAGACTTCTAAGATCTGTTATCTTCACATTCAAGTAAAGTACCATCAGAGAGGGATACTTTTGGTTTTAGATTTATTTCGAGTGGAGTAGTCTTGTGAAGTCCTTCGATGTGGATAAATGTATAAGTCAGATGCGTCTGAGAAGAGAGAGGTATATAGTGAACCACGTTAAGGTAAAGTGAGAGTTAGTGTTTGTCCCAACCAAGTGTTGAGATAAAACCCTGAAACTGAGTACTCAGGTGTATAATAGTTCCAGGGAGAAACAACCTGAAGTTACAATCTGAAAATCACAAATGAGTTAAATCTAACAAGGTGTTAGGTACAGTATGTGGGTATTATATTTGTGGTACTTTGAGTACTGTAGAACATAGAACAATACAGTGCAGAACAGGCCCTTCAGCCCTTGATGTTGCGCTGACCTGTGAACTATTCTCAGCTCGTCCCCCTATCCCATCATCATCCATGTGCTTATCCAAGGATTATTTAAATCTCCCTAATGTGGCTGAGTTGACTACATTAGCAGGCAGGGCATTCCACGCCCTTACCACTCTCTGAGTAAAGAACCTGCCTCTGATGTCTGTCTTAAATCTATCACCCCTCAGTTTGTAGTTATGCCCCCTCGTACAAGCTGACGTCATCATCCTCGGGAAAAAAACTTTCACCGTCTACCCTATCTAATCCTCTGATCATCTTGTATGTCTGTATCAAAACCCCTCTTAGCCTTCTTCTTTCCAATGAGAACAAACTCAAGTCTCTCAACCTTTCCTCATAAGGCATTCCCTCCAGACCAAACAACATCCTGGTAAATCTCCTCTGCACCTTTTCCAATGCTTCCACATCCTTCCCGAAATATGGCAACCAGAACTGTACACAATATTCCTAGCGTTTTGTATAGTTGCAGCATGATATTGCGGCTCCGGAACACAATCCCTCTACGAATGAAACCTAACACACCGTATGCCTTCTTAACAGCACTATCAACCTGGGTGGCAACTTTCATGGATCTATGTACATGGAATCCAAGATCCCTCTGCATATCCACACTACCAAGAATCTTTCCGTTGACCCAGTACTCTGCCTTCCTGTTATTCTTCCCAAAGTACATCACCTCACATTGAACTCCATTTGCCACCTCTCAGCCCAATTCTGCAGTTTATCCAAGTCTCCCTGCAACCTGTAACATTCTTCCAAACTGTCCACTACTCCAACGACTTTAGTGTCGTCTGAAAATTTACTCATTCATCCACCTATGCCTGCGCCTAAGTCATTTATGAAAATGACAAGCAGTAGCGGTCCCAAAACAGGTCCTTGTGGCACAACACTAGTACCTAGTCTCCAGGCTGAATATTTTCCATCAACCACCACACGCTGCCTTCTTTCAGAAAGCCAGTTTCTAATCCAAACTACTAAATCACCCTCAATTCCATGCCTCTGCATTTTCTCCAACAGCCTACCATATGGACCCTTAACAAAGACTTTACTGAAGTCGTGTATACACGTCAACTGCCCTACCCTCATCTACCTTCTCAAAAAAACCCAATGAGGTTTGTGAGACATGACCTGCCCTTGACAAAACCACGTTGACTATCTGACTATACCAGGGGATTTTTCTTCATTCATTCATGGGGTATTGCTGGCAGGACCAGCATTTATTGCCCATCACTAGTAATCCTTGATAAGGTGGTTCCAAGCAACCACATTGAACCGCTACAGTCCATTTGCAGTCAGTACATCCAAAATGCAGTTAAGGCCAAAGTTCAGGATTTTGACCCAGCAGTACTGAAGGAATAGTGATGTATTTGAAAGTCAAGATGACGAGTGGCTTAGAGGGGAATCTCAAGGTGGTGGTGTTCTGAAGTATCTCCTGCTCTTATCCTTCAGGTTAGCAGTGGTCCCAGGTTTGAAAGAGGCTGTCAAAGGAACTTTGGTGAATTTCTGCAGTACATTTTGCAGATATTATACGCAATTCTGGGAGAGAGTGGATGTTTATGGATGCGGTGTGCATTGAGGATGATTTGACTCTCAATTGATTCCAAGCTTCTGATTTGCTCTTGTAGCCACAATATTTATATGCTTAGTTCCATTCAGTTTTGGCACATATGTGGCCCAAATGTTATTAGCCACATCAGCCCAATCTGAAAATTGTTCAGATCTTGTTGCATTTGAACATGGACTACTTCACCATCTGAGGAATCACGAATGGTGCTCAACATTGTGCAATAATCAGCAAACATCCCCACTTCTGATCTTATGATGGAGGGTGATCAGTGATGAAGCAGCTAAAGATGGTTGGTCTAAAGACACTACTCTAAGGAACTCTGGCAGAGTTGCCCTGGAGCTGAGATGACTGACCTCAACAAACCATGACCATTTTCTTTTGTGTATCTACAGGATATGATTCCAACCAGTTGAGGGTTTCCCCTTGATTCAAATTGGCCTCGGTTTTGCAAGGGCTTCTTGGTGTCGCACTCAGTCAAATGTTGCCTTCTTGTCAAGTGCAGTCACTCTCATTGTTGATGATATCTTCTATCGTGTAAGCTTTGCTCAAATGTAGACTGATGGTTTGGTAATTAGCCAGGTTGGATTGGTCCTGTTTTTTGCATAGAGGATATTTCTGGACAATTTTCCACACTGTCAGTGTTTCAACTGTACTGGAACAGTCTTGAGTAAGGGTACGGCAAGATCTTGGGTACTACTGCGGAATGCTGTTGAGGATCTTAGTCCTTGTAACATTGAGTATCTCCGGCTATTACTTGATATCAAGTATAATGAATTGAGTTAGCTGACAACTGGCATCTGTGTTGCAGGGGACCTCTGGAGGTGTCCTAGGTGGATTATCCAGTCAACACTTTTGTGTACTATACAAAAGTTTCTCTTTGAATTTATAAGGGATGGTTGAGATTGATAGGATTACATTTTACTGTATGTTTAAAAATCCCTGAGTTTGTATTGCGAGTTTGGTTTATTCTATTTTATTTTCATTTCTTTTATTAATAAACTTCTGTTTTATTGTTAAATCAAAATCAGAAGAATTGTATGCTTATGTCTCAGTGAGTGATAGCTTTGCTAAAACCAAAACAAAGCAAATAAGAGCAAACAAGCCATATTTCAGTTTAGGATTTGACTTGATTGGTAATAACATCAGCTGGGGTCATAACACGGTCTAGATTTTGCACCATTATTCCTGCTACCAGCATTGGTTTGTTTTGGTGCTTTTGGAAAGAAGACACCATGATGGTGAATCTGGATTATGCAAAGATTGTATGAAACTGTCATGCTGAAAGCAGTTGGGAACAAGTGGGAGCATGCAGCAAAGTAAATCAGTAGTCAGAACTTGGAGCAGTTATGAGAGCTTTTCAAGTAGCACAACAGCTTATTAAAGATCTTTTAAATTCAGTTTCTTTAACCTGTTATCCTTCCTGGAGTCAATTTAATTAATTTTCCTAAAATCCTTAACTATCCATTTTTAAATGCATATAGCCATGTGATTTTGTTTTACTTGATATCAGAGACTGTTTACTGCTATTGAAAAATTATAATTGAAGATCCCATTATAACCAGAACCATAGATGAATTACATTTTTAGACTTAATATAATTTCTGATGTTCAGTAACTTAAAAGTGTTATTTATTTTATTAGTTTTACTTTAGTACTCAGTTGAAAGTATTTCAGTTTCTGATTCATTTCACTCATTGAAATTTTTGAAATGTATTCAGTATTGAAGTTCTGTTCTACCTGTGGGCAAATAAAGCAATAACATAAGCTCCATTGCTCTGTCTACAGAATCAATACTTTACACATGTAAAAATTAACAATAATGCGAGTGAAATGATACTGAGTTGCTTGCTGCTGTAGATTGTTGGAAGACAAAATTTCCTGCTCCAAATAATGGAAAGAGAGACAGTTCTTTAAAATGAACCGTGCCTCATCAGTGGGCAGTACCCAGTGCAGAGTTTTGGTTCACTACAATTTCCAATTCCCTGGCATTTTGGAGGAAAAAAATCTAAAATGCAAACTAACAACAGTCATTTTAGTTTCTATATCTCCTTCAGTGTCTCTTTTGTGTTAAACTATCTGACCTGATGTGTGTTTAAATGTAATTTCAGATATAAATTGATTCACTTAACAATAGTTTGTGTTTTATTTTCCTTCTGTTCTGATTTAATGTGGAATAGTTTTCCCATTACATACCTAGAAATGTTTTCTCTGAAAGAGGGATTATAAAAATACATTTTATTTTATCTATGATATTGGTTATGGAAATATTAATTATTAAAGTTTTCAGTACATTTTATCAGAAATGTATCTCATAACATAGTAGCTTGTGCAGATTTTTGAAAAAATGATTAAGTACCCATCTTTCACTTGTGTGGTGGATATGATTACTCCAATTGTATCTGTTTCTGTTGGGAGTTTTGACTTTCCGAATGGCAGCAAAATCATTATTATACACATTAACGGTGAGACGTTCTTCATCCAATTTTGTGGGAGACTTGCTCTCTTCTTGCCTGATGTTGATACTCCATTAATTAAATGGCTTGAATTAGACTCTGTGTCCCCTTACTTGGAGCAGAGTAAATTATTTTTAAGCATGACACAAACAATTTGGCTTTTTGGCAAGTAATGTCAAACAGGCTTTTAGACAATGCTTTCTTTATTACTCACTTGGGAAAACAGTTCAGCATATTACTGTGGCACTTAGAGTAAAAGAACAGAAACTTGTTTAAACCAGGTCCATGGCTGGCTTTTATTTGTCCACACTAGACTTTTCTATAGTGGGGTTTAACATGTAAAATAGGTCAGGTGGCTAACCCACAAGCTCTCCACCTAGCTCTGAGCTAACCCTCATAATACACTCGGTGTTAGGTCCCTAAAAATAATTACCAATGAGTGGTAACTTCCCCGCCTCTGGGCCAGAAGGCCTGGAATCAAATCCAACCTCCTCTATGTGTGTTATAATGCATCCAAACAGTTTGATTTTTAAAAAAGTAATTAAATAAATAAAAACATATTGACCATGAATAAACAACTGGTGTGAGCAGGCAAGTGATAGCGGGGAGGCTTTGTGACCTTGATGAGAGAGGATGGACACATCTTCGAGGTCTCCCCATATGCATCCAGGGACTTACCATACAAGGTGTTATCAACTGTCTTTCTTTCACACCACCTGCCCTCTGAGACCCAGTTCCTCCACCCTTCTGTTTTTCCCCTGAACATCAGAATCCAGCCCTACCCCAAAACATCCGGTTTACTTTTCTAGGACTGCAGAACTGCCACCCAATCAGATTGACTAGCACTTCCCACTCAGGGCACAGGCTCCTCCAGCCTGCGCATCTAGTTTTACTGCCTTCTACATATTATGATTGGGGCCAACTTGTTCTAGGTCATGTGAACTTCCAGATAACTTTCCTTCCTGGAGCGGCAGGCAAGCAGTCTGCCCCCAGATAAAATGACTGTGTGATATATAAATTCGAAACATGTTCATACTTTCCAGTCACTGATAAAACAAGATGACTCTATGACTCTATAAGCACTACTATGGTATAATAGTCGTTTTTCTTACACAGCTAAAATTATAAAACCAAAATCTTCCTGCCATTTTTACTTATTGGTACTTTGTGTTCCTGTACCAAGCGATGCATTTTCTTGGTCCAGTGCTGAGAATCATCAGGGGAGAAAAATTGAGTGATTGCCCAGTCTACTTAGCTCTTTCTTTGCCTCAGATGCAGAATAAACTTGTAGGATGCCAGAAATTAATAAAATAGCATTAATATATTAATGTATTTCCATACATAATTTGTTGCCTGTTAAGATGTTCTTCAAGGTTACTTGTTCTGGCATTCAAAGTCCAATATTTATTTTCAAGTATTTCAAGTAGAGTTTTTGTTTTTAAGTTGTAAGCATCAAAATTATCAAATAAAGTCTACAGTTTTTCAAACAAATCTTAAAAATTTTATGAACCATTAACTCTTGATTGTTTATATTAGGGTACTGCAGCAATTATATAAACTCTAAAAGGATTAAAATAGCAATGAATATTAATGAAACAAAACTCGTGAAATCTTAAGCATCTTAAGATGTGCCTATTAAAGTTTAAAAGGATTAAAAGGAAAGTATCCAGAATACCAGTGTTTTTTAATTTGAAAGCATATGACTTAGCTCTGTTGTTTTTAAGATGGTGATGTAAAGACCCGTATTGCTTGCTTGAGTAAAAAAAAGTGTAGTGTCAGATATTCAAGTCACAGGCAAACCAAACCCATTTCCTAAGTCCATCTGGGAGATGCATTTTTCCAAAGCAATTGGATCCCAAGCAATTAGGCAGAAATGGAGGTGAGCTACGACTAGACTCGATTTGCCTTCAATTCCAAAAAGAATTCGGTCTGGTGGTTGTTGTACAATCATGGTTCATGTTGACCACTTTAGACCCACCTCATCTTACCCACATACTCATTCTCCACTTTGAGTGGAACTCACAAGCCCATTGTAACAATCAGAAGCCACTGACTGATACAAAACTCCCCAGGTGAAAAATCAGATTTAAATCTACTATCTCAACAGATTTTGGGGTTGAATTCATGAAGTCATTGGGAAGACATGTATTATTTACACATAGTTATCATCATAGGCTATCCTTTTGAGTAGTGTGAAATGTAATCTACATTTTTATCCATTAGATAAACTTACTTTAAACTCCTCTGCAGACTTTCACATTGACAATGCTGATTTCTTTAACTTGATACTTTGTCAGTTTACCAAAGTAGTACTTTGCCGAACAGGTTGTTTGATAAATTGTTACTTCTTTCACTCTCAGAGCTGTTATAGCATCCTTGAATGAACATAAATAAGACAATAAGATGTAGCAGCAGATGGAGGTCATTCACCCATTAAGTCTGCTCTACCATTCAATGGCCGATCTGATAGTCCTCAACTTTCCTACTTTTACCCTATAACCCTTGACTCCCTAACTGATTTTAGAAAGTCATTCTCTGCCTTGAATATTCTTAACAACCCAGTCTCTCAGCCCTCTGCAGTGAAGAATTTATAGATTCACTACCACCTGAGAGAAGAAATTCCTCCTCATCTCTGTTATAAATTGGTTGCCCTTTCTTCTAAGATTAAGCCATCTGGTCCTAGAGTCTCCCACAATGGAAAACAATGTCTCTACACCTACCCAGTCAAGTTGTCTAAAAACCTTGTATTTTTCAATCAGGTCACCTCTTATTCTTCTGAACTTGCATAAGCACAAACTCAACCTACTCAACCCCTCCTCAATAAAAGCCCTCAATAATCAGGATCAACCTAGTGAACCTTGTCTACCTCCAAAGCTGGAGATTCTGTGAAATACGTTTTACTATTGTTGGAAATGGGAAACATTTGAAGGTAGGATTTTGGTTCATTGTAACATGCATTGTCAATTGCAATGATGGACTGAATTTGAGCAAATCAATCCAAAGGTTTACTTGTCCTGATTTGTTACAAACCTATTCCAACTAAATTTAGTTCTCTCAATTTTTACCAAAATGATAAACTTTATCATAATAAAGACAGAAGTAAATAATACTTAACAGAAGCAGTATTTTTTCAACTGATCCACTTCAGGATACCAATTCTCAGAATTGGCTTACTGGCATGGGTCTGTTGTACTGTTGACTGAAGTAGTTCGTCTGTCTTCCATTCCTGTTCATAGAACCATTAAGAACCTTCATTTATTTACCTATAGACACCACCCCCAGTGCATGATCAGAGGCTCCCTGAACTCACATTGATTTGGTAGTGCACTAACAGTTTGTGGTGAATCTTGGATTAGTTTCTTTGTAAATGATGATCATCTTGGTGACACCACTTCCATTTGTCTGTGGATTTATTCTTGTCATCCCACATGTGCCAGTTAATGCATCGGAAAATAGCAACACCACACGCACACGCGCACACACACGTGTATATGCACCCATAGTTCTGTTCCATACTAAAGCAATTGAAAGAGAATGAAATAAAGTGCTGCATCCAAGCTCAGTCAATTTCTTACATCCGAGCTAGCTATCACTGTAGGTTTAAAGACTCATGATGCAGAAGATAAAATGGAGGCAGACTGAGAGCTGTGTACTTAAAACCGTCAAGCTCATATCAGGCTGACACTTTTGCTCAGTGACATTTTCTACTGTTATTAATTTGTCCAGATTAAAGTTTCCAAACCAGTAAAGTACACACTGAACAATCTAGAAAAGTAGCAGAAATTGACCAACATTTTCGAACAAACTCGTTTGGGGATAGTAATAACATCATGGGGCTAGTAATCCTGATCCCAGCCTAATGGTCTGGTGACACGGTTCAAACTCCTCCATGGCAGGTGGTGGTATTTACAATCAGTAAAAAAATCTAGAATCAAAATCCAGTCTATTGACAATCATTGTAAAATATCATCTGGTTCACTTATGCAGCACCTTAATTGGTCTGGCCTTCATTTATTCTCCAGACTCTCAGCAATATGGTTGACTCTTAATTGCCTTATCAAGTGGCCTAACAAGCCACTCAGTTACATTTTAAATTTACAAATGTCTAGGAATCATTTACATCTGGACAGAGTGGTAGAGAGAAGGTCTGCTCCTTTCCTCAGGACCACCAGAGGAGACCATGACATTAGCACCTGCCAGCCTGGTCTGAAGTTGCCACCTGGGTCAGTGCGATGCCGCAATTCAGAAGATTGCCCAGCATTGCAGGAAGAAGGTTAATGACTGGTTACAGTGAACTTGTATTTTTGTGATACCAAGGACGGAGCAGCACAAGTGATCTGGCAGGTTGTCGTAATTTATATCTCACCACCGGTTTCTTCCTTGGCGCACATTGCAAATTATTCATACATGAATGAAGACATGCACTAATATTTTCTCAGCAAATTCTGAATCAGTAACTAGTTAGATCCAGCAGCCTCCAGTTCTGCTTACCAACTGATCTAATTTTTCATGTTGACAACCTCCGCTACAAGTGGGACATTGACACAGGGACTGAAGCACAAATTATTACATTCAAGACCTGACAATTGGAATGCATGGAATTATTAATATCACTGTTAATTTTTTCAGCACTGCCACAGTAGTGTATCTAACAGAATGAAATACATTTAGCTGAAAAAGAAAATGCTGCAAAGACAGATCTGTGGGTCACTCTTCTGGTCCAGAATATTCGAGACAAATGACAGGTGACGCAAGTGCCATGTATATTTTGAAAATTGTAATTGAGTGATTAGAGCACAGAAGGAGGCTATTCAGTCCTTCGCTTCACTTCCATTCTCCATTCCGTCCCCATAACTCCGAAAGATTATTCCTATGACTTGCCATCCAGTTTCCTTTTGAAATTGCTCATCATCTCTGCTACCACTACCCAAATAGACAGTGTGTTCCAGGTTAATAGTGCTTGCTGCATAAAAAATAGGTTCATATACTCATCTCCTAATGTCTCAGAAAAAATGTCTTGAAACCTTGTTCCCTAGTCCTTGTGCTATCAGCTAAAGGAGCAGCTTTCTTTGTCAATCTCACCTAACCTCTCATAAACTTATATACCTGTCTCACATATCCCCTTTGCTTTACAGAGAACAAATTCAGCTTCTCCAACCTAACCTCTCTCATCTCTAGAACCATTCTGGTAAATCCCCACTACACCATTTCAAGGGCCCTCACATCCTCCTCATTATAATGTCAAAACTGCATACAATGTTCTACTTATAGCCCAACTAAAGCTTCGTAATGTTTGCATTTGTATAGTAAAAGGTTTGAAAGCAGTTAATTTTCACTAAAAAGTGTTCTTGATAATATTTTTCTTAGCTGTGAAAGATGAATGATGGAGAGAGAGGAATATTACTGGTGCAGTTTTCAAATTGATAACAATCATTTTGAAAATACTCAAAGTGCTTGCTTTCTGGTTTATGTCACAGGTAATTTTTAGTAAGTAGAGTTTGAATTGCAATTGCAGAGCACTCTGGCAAATTGTGCATTTAGACATGTCACCATAGAAAATGAGCAATATCTGGCTAACAACTTCACAGCTACTACGCAAGAATACTCCTGCTGTGATAACAAGCACAGACTTTGTAGCTGAAGTAGGTGGTACAAAAGATATTCCTTTCCTTATATGACAGGGATGAAAAAGTAGTGATGTCAACTTGAAGGGGAATCCAAGCATAAACTTGTTTGTACATTCACCAGCATATCTGTGAGCATTCAAAATAATTGTCCTGGTTAATTATAAATATGCACAATTCACAAATTTATTTGTAAATTTTTTTTAAATAAGAAAGATAATTCTGCTTAGTTTTCACCACTGACCAAGCTGTTCATTACCAAGTAATCACTATTTCAGGGAAGCATAGAAAATTGAAATTGGAGTAGGCCATTCAGCCCTTTAAGATTACTTCACCATGCAATATAACCATAGCTGAATTATCCAACTCAGCAGCCTGCTCCTGCTTTTACACCGGAATCTTTGATCCCTTAGCCCTAGGAACTGTATCTATTGCTTTTTTGAAATCAAACAATGTTTTAGCTTTGACTGCTTTCTGTGATAACAAATTAGATGATCTTTCGGAAAAGAATTCGAGCAGAAAGAGGTAGGCATGGTAATAGAATGAATGAGTGGCTTTAAACTTAGTTTGGTAGATGTGGATTGAATTCAGCACATGAAGTCTTAAGTTTGGAAGCCTCTGCCCAATACATCTTTTTCTCATTAGGAATGTAGACAGGTAGCACAGCAATTCTGTTGCTAACTCATATATTTCGACAGTGACTGTAGGAAATGAGTAGTTCTCATCACTGACATCCAAACCCCCACTAAATAATTTGTATTTCTTCTTCCAAACTCCCTCTCATCAGGAACATCCTTCCTCCATCTACCCTACCTAGACCTATTTTCTAGATCCTGAGATTCTGCCTTCATTCTTCTGAACTCCAGTGAATATAATACTCACTGATTCAACTTCTCCTTGTAGTCATCCTATCCAGCCATCCCAGGAATCAGTTTAGTAAACCATTGCTATATTCCCTCTCTCGCAAACATCCTTCCTCGGGTAAGGAGATCAAAACTGTACTGAATATTCTAGGTGTGGTCTCACTAAGGCCCTGTTTCATTGCAGCAAGACACCTCTGCTCCTGTACTCAAATCCTCTTACTACAAAGGTCAACATTATCATTTGCCTCCTTTACCATCATATGTACATGTTGGCCAAAGTCTGATTTTGTTTGCATGCCAAAGCACGTAAACTATTGATAACATTAAAATTCAGATTAGGTTGTTAACCAATTCAATATCACAAAACCCTGCTAATTAAGTTAATAGTTCTATTTGTACAATGGCTTCATGGAGTCTGAAACCAGAGACCTATTCAAACATTATGCCTTTGAGAATTGATACCTTAAAACAGCAAAGTGGTAGTCAAGTTTGCATCAGATCATGAAATCTTTACAGTATTGGAAACAATTTACCTTCTTATAGATTTGGTATTGATATTATTTCTCTATCTAATTTTACCAGGAAACGTAGGTTTGATTTGATTTTTTAAAGTACCCATTTCTTTTAAGTTAATAATAAATATCTAAACTATCTGCTATGATTGTAATGGGTCAACCAACTGGACCTTCTAGAATGAATTCCCTGATTGCAGCTGTTAATCTGGTCCAATCAGGGAGCCTTGGCTGAAAGAGGAGTGTCAGAAATTCTGACACTCTGGATGCTGACTCTGACAAGGCTCTGCCAGAGTCAAGGACTTTCCATGTGCAAGTAAAGGATGTCTTGGTGGGGGGATACTGGCCTCTGTGGAGTTATTTCGCCGTCAAGATATGGAGATTCAAAACTGATCTATGCTCAGAAAAGCCAACATGAAATGAAGGGCGGCACGGGGGCTCAGTGGTTAGCACTGCTGCCTCACAGCACCAGGGTCCTGGGTTCGATTCCCACCTGTCTGTGTGGAGTTTGCACATTCTCCCCGTGTCTGCGTTGGGTTTCCTCCGGGTGCTCCGGTTTCCTCCCACAATCCAATGATGTGCAGGTTAGGTAAATTGGCCATGCTAAATTGCCCACAGTGTTAGGTGCATTAGTCAGGGGTAAATATTGGGGTTCTCTTCAGAGGGCGGTGTGGAATTGTTGGGCCGAAGGGCCTGTTTCCACACTGCAGAGAATCTAATCTAATCGAAGCACAGTCCATTCTGCCTGTAACATGTGTTTCTTCAATGTGAATTGGCTTTAACACGATTGAAGAATTTAGACCTTTATTTGTAGAACGCAAATTTTCCTTACCTGTATTGGCAATAACGTAATTCCAGCCCAATTAGTTTAAATGGCGCTGCTAATACTTGATTTTCTCAGAACGCAGGATCGGATGGGAACAGAACTATCGCACATATCAGAATTGACTGTACTGAGCCTGGATCACCTGGGATTTTCCTCACGTGCTCACTTTGTTGAAACAAAATTGTCTCTTATGTTGCCATATTCCTGGAACTTGAATACTACAAACCTTTTACTTCCATCAGTCTTTGCTGCCTTCTACAGGGAGATTTAGAACATAGAACAGTACAACACAGAACAGGCCCTTCAGCCCACGATGTTGTGCTGACCATTGATCCTCATGTAAGGTAAACCAAATGTACGAACCCTCAACTTTCTGTGACCATATACATGTCCAGCAGTCTCTTAAATATCCCCACTGACCTCTTTTAAAATCAATCTGATAAGCAATTTAATGACACACCTCTGGAGTAGGTGGGACTGGTTCTCAGGTCTTCTGACCTAGAAATGCAAATGCTACCACTGCACCACAAGATCCCTTATTAAATTTTAATCCATTTTTTATTTTAGCCGTTTTTGTGTTATAGTACATGAATGTGAGTCCTTTACTTTGACTGCTCGATTTTTAAGTAATCAAAGAAAGGGCAAAGTTCACAGTGTGTAAAGCTTTTCAATAGATATACCAAAGCAAAATATTGTAATGTTGGGAATCTGAAATAAAAAACACAGAAAATGCTGGTAATACTGTACACAGACTGTGCAACATTGATGACATGCAATTGACCTAAAATGTTAAATGTTGCTCTCTCCTTAGATGCTACCCGACCTGCTGAGTATTTTTAGTATTTTCTGTTTTTAACATTAGCAGATGTAACTATCACAAACTTGCAGGTCTATTCAGGCATTACCAGCTTGACAGTCAGGCTATTAGTACCACAGATTTTTACAGCACAAAAGGGACTTTAATGGCTCATTGTAATTATGACAACTCTTAGCCAAATTATGCCCTGGAGCTCTCTATTTTCCTCTGATCCATTGTTTCCTTACTTTTCATCTGAAAGATGCATTTGGCTCTATTACAATTATTTACTGTTGAAAAACATTCCATGCTGTTATAACCAGTGGCTCAGTGGTTAGTACTACTGCCTCACAGCACCAGGGACCCGGGTTCGATTCCAGCCTCGGGCGACTGTGCAAACTCCACACGGACATTCTCCCCATGTCTGCATTGGTTTCCTCCCACAGTCCAAAATGTGCAGGTTAGGTGAATTGCCCATAGTGTTCAGGGATGTGTAGGTTAGGTGCATTTATCGGGGTAAATGTCGAGTAATAGGGTGAGGGAATGGGTTTGGGTGAGATTCTCTTCGGAGGGTTGGTATGGACTTGTTGGGCGAAGGGCCAGTTTCCACACTGTGGGGATTCTATGATAACACTCCAGTTAAAGAAACATCTGATTGGTCTCCTCATTCTCATCCGATAATTTTCACTTGATGTACCATTGTTTATCACTCCCCAACTAAAGTGAATAATATCCTATTCACCCATTTCAATTCCTGTATAGTATTAGAAAGTTTTATGAAATGTCCTTAACAACAAGAAAAAGTGACAGTATCTTGTGTCTCCAGATAATTATAATCTTACATTTATCTGCTCCACTATTCCTTTTAAAATGTCAGGTTGACCTGTATAATTTAAATTTTTCACTATGGCATCAATGCACAAAGGAACAAAATGTGCACAATTTAACTTCAAGCTTCTCCCACTGTCATGCTTCACTAGTAGACTGCTGCTGCTAGGTTGGTTGGAGACAAAACATCAAAGGGATTTTTTAAAAAAGGATAACACTGCAGGGCTATCCTAATTGCTAAGAAGCTATTAGCTATTTTAGAAAGAGGGAGAGGAGACAGTGCCTTCATGTGGCTTCATGAGTAAGTGATGCTCTGTCCAATCTTTGGTCCACTCGGTAGTATGTTTCATGAGGAATGCTCCATTCTATTGTCCCTATGCTCTATACTCTACAAGTTACCACACTATAATCTTAGGATTCATTTACACAGAAAATGCCTTTGGAACACAAGTCAAAAAATTAGTTAGCAGATTGTAGTGAGGTACATATCAATAGTGTAGCTTCAAGTGCAGGTTTTAGCATCACTGTTCGCAATTCCATTCTTTGCTATCCAGACCACAAGTTAAAAATCACATCCTTACTAGAATGGTAAAATGTTTATAGAATGTTGTACAAATTCTATTTAGATTTTATTGGGCTTTTATTTTAGTGTTTATATTTGTTTTCCAGCAATCTTTATTAATGAATGAAGGGAGCAGAAAAATCTAGCTTGTCTGTTAGTCTTTCATTTTCTTGGAATTTACATATTTAGTTTCTGATTTGGGCACAATTCAGTCCTTCCAGGGTTAAGAGGCTCAGGTGTTAATCCCCAGGTGTTTTCATGCTTGAATACTGATTTCTGCCTTTGGTCCTCTTGTCTAGTAATCCAGTGTAAGTAATTCACTTTGGCAAGACATTAGCAGTTCATGCTGTCAATAGTGAAGAGGAGCCAAAGATCTAGAATGATTGCTTTGTGGCTGAATTGATTTTCTGTGCAATAGACAATGTCTAATTTTTCATTCAACTTGTAATAGATATTTTATGTTTTTATATGTTAATATGTTACCAACGCATTTACTAAAATACTTGTACAGGAAGCTTGTCAGGAATTAACACACAGTCCTTTTATATTTATATTAAATGTCAGCAATGTTAAGAGCAGAACTGTTTGACAGAACCACTGCAGCAGTTCTCATGTAAATCTGATACTCTGGCACTGATTGTCTATACTTAAATTTTATATTATGTTCAGCTGCCTTTCATGGATTATTTGACTGTTCCTAACTATAGCAAAGATTAAGATAGAATTCTAGTGCATCACCTCTTACGACAATTAAAATAAGATCACTAACGTAAAGCCTGTATCTTACGTGGTAATTGATCACTAGGAGTAGAAGCAGAAATGTTCGGAATGTGCAGTGGGTTAATCAATACCAATACAAATTACAGGGTAGATTTTCCAGTCAGCTCCACTGGTGATGTAGGTGCATCAGAACTGGGGAGAGGATCAAAAATTGGGAACTAGGTCTGAGGCATTTTTCAATCCTGATCTTTTCTGTAAAGAATTTTCCGTCCAACTGTACTTTACGAGCCATAGTCATAGCACAGTTTGTACCACAGCGTCATTAGATCGCAGAATGAATGAAAAAATAGTTGCCATCTTGCAGCCTTTGTGTCAGAATTGTACTTTTGCCTTGTTTACTCTATGTTAAAGGCTTATTCAAGTGGCTGCTTTAGTATTCTTTCAAATTTTGGTTTCTCATAGATTCCCCACTGTTGACATTAAACTGTCTATTCTATAGTTAACAGGTTAATCCTTCTCTCAAATTTGAACCAACATGTTAAATTTGCAGTTTTTAGTTGTTTGATACTGCAAATGTATCTTTGGAGGATTTGGAAATTGTGGCCAGCCCAACTGCAATCTCTACTCCTACTTACTTCAAAAAGTTTGGAAGTACTCACTGCATTCTGGGTAATTTACCTGCAGTTAGTACTGCCAGCCTTCCAAGTTCCTCTTCGCTACCTATTGTTCTCTCACCCAGTATGTTGGCAAACTTCTTGTTTACCACAGCATTTATAACATCAGTCTTCTTGGTAAGCACTGAAGCAATTATACTATGAATCTTTTATGTCTTTTAGAATTGTCAGAGGGGTTTAAAATTCCACCTAAATGGTGCACCTCTGACAATGTAGCCAAACATCAGTCTAGCTTAGAGTTTATGCTGAAATCCAAGAGTAAGTCTTAAATATGCAACCTTGTAACTCAGAGCCAAAGTATCAATCGTTGAACTGTGAGACAATAAATGAATAATGATGGGGCCTTTTTGAATGCTGCACAAATCATAGGGTCATAATTTGCTGCAGCAAGACATTGAACAGATCTGTCAATAGCTACACTTACCCTTCAGTATTTTGGTTTTACAATTTTCTATGTGGCAAATTCAGTGAAAGGAATAGAATATGGAACCTGGTTGAATGAGGCAAGTCACTGTTTATGTCCTTAACCAATCAGGCTGAAGGATGGTGACGTTAATAACATCGGGATTGAGAAGGCAATAAAATAATTAGATTTGGTGAATGCAGTGTCAAATCAAGTAAACAATGAGAAATAAAGAGAAGGAAAGGAGATGGGATCAAAATAGACAAAAAGACATTCAAAAAAACTTACATTTTTAAAAGAGCTTTTTTTCCCCCCAAAATGTCAAACAAGCATTAAAGCCTGGAGAAATAAGACTCCACTTATGCTATTGTTAATTTTCAGTGTCAGAGAAATTATTTGGCAGCAATTAACATTTATGAAATTATCAAAAGGATACTCTGACAAAAATGGATTAACTTAACTTTCAGTGGCAAGTTTAGTTTATATCTACCATGCAAATACAGCAACTTCTCACCACTTAACGTATTTCACTGGTGAGGGAGATAGAGAGGTGGTGTCTTCACAAACTCAATGGCAGACAGTACATCTCAGACAAAAACCTTTGTGTACCATCTTAACCCACTTATATGCCATTTTTATGATTAGTCTCACATGTGAGAGGGAATGCTTGGCATTGTATTTTCAGAGTTATTGTGGCACAAAATGAATTGCCAGGAAGACTAAGCATCAGAATCAGATTGTCTTTGTCTATATGGATAAATATATTTGTAAGTACTGACAGTCTCCAAGTTACGATGCATGGGCTTCCACCTTTAGTTGGTGTGATTTTTAATCTTGACAAACTCTCATTCATAGGAGAAAGTGAGGGCTGCAGATGCTGGAGATGAGAGCTGAAAATGTGTTGCCGGAAAAGCGCAGCAGGTCAGGCAGCATCCAAGGAACAGGAGAATCGACATTTCGGGCATAAGGGCTTCCTGAAGAAGGGCTTATGCCCGAAACGTCGATTCTCCTGTTCCTTGGATGCTGCCTGACCTGCTGCGCCTTTCCAGCAACACATTTTCAAACTCTCATTCATAGGTCACATGTAGCGCTGAATAACAGATAAGACTTACCCAGGATAACCTTTAGGCATGGAATCTATTGGAAGCCAAAAAGCTTTATATTATCTATGTAGCTGCTTTCCCACTTATGCAGCTTTGGGGAGAGTCTATGTTTAGATTTGATTTCCAGTACCATGACAATGCTTGTGAAAATGAACTTTCTTACTTCAGGATTACCTTTTATCAATGAAATAATGGATTTCCAGTGTCAAGGTGGATTTATTCAATCAGCAGTTGAGCCATATGGAGCAGAAAGTACTTGATTTGGGGTGGCATGGTAGCTAAGTGGCTAGCACTGCTGCCTCACAGCGCCAGGCACCCATGTTTGAATTCAGCCTCTGGCAACTGTCTCTGTCGAGTTTGCACATTCTTCCCATGTCTGCGTGGGTTTCCTCCCACAATCCAAAGATGTGCAGGTTAGGTTAATTGAACGTGCTAAATTGTCCATAGTGTTCAGGGATGTGTAGGTTAGGTGCATTGGTCAGAGGTAAATAGCGGAAAGTAGGGTAGAGGAATGCATTTGGGTGGGTTACTCTTCGGAGGGTCAGTATGGCCTTGTTGGGCTAAAGGGCCTGTTTCCACACTGTAGGGATTCCATGATTCTATTCTGATTTGATCTCTGCTTTATGGAGAGTTAAGTGATATTTGACCTGTTGTGGTAAAAATGCTGTAACTATCCAGAGTCTGCAACTTATAACTAGTGAGTGACTCATGCTGAAAGCATCATTCTCTAGATGTCAAGTGGAAGCAAGATTGGGCTCAACTCGTTGCTTTGAGTTGGTGCAAACACTGTGTGCCAAGGCTTAAAAATAAATAGTATGTATTTTGACGGAGTACTGTAGAACCAGAGTACCAATAGAACTATATCTTATCATTAATAAATTTGAAAGAGCATAACAAAAAAAGCTGTGTTAAATACTAATTCACAGATGTTGAAAGGATAAAGGAACAGATGAATGGAGGTGTCAAATGCAGCAGCACCATGTTATGTAAACTGCACTGATACTGTACAGTGTGACTGTAACAAACAAAAAAAAATTTGTTAGAGAATGCTGAATTTTATATTGGAGTATGCTCACATTTCTTTTAGAACATAGAACATTACAGCACAGTACAGGCCCTTCGGCCCTCAATGTTGTGCCGACCTGTGAAGTTAATCAAATGCCCATTTAACCATTCCATTATTCTCCATATGTATGTCCAATGCCCATTTAAATGCCCTTAACATTGGTGAGACTACTACTGTTGCAGGCAGGCTGTTCCATGCCCCTACTACTCTCTGAGTAAAGAAACTACCCCGATATCTGTCCTAAATCTATCACCCCTCAATTTAAAGCTATGTTAGCATTCAACATCCAAGGAAAAAGGCTCTCACTGTCCACACTATCTAACCGATTATCTTATATGTCTTGATTAAGTCACCTCTCAACCTTCTTCTCTCCAACGAAAACAGCCTCAGTTCTCTCAGCCTTTCCTCATAATACCTTCCCTCCATACCTTCCCAGGCAACTTCCTAGTAAATCTCCTCTGAACCCTTTCCAAAGCTTCCAAATTCTTCCTATAATACGGTGACCAGAACTATACGCAATACTCCAGGTGCGTCCTTACCAGTGTCTTGTACAGCTGAAGCTTGACCTCGTGGTTCCGAGACTCAATTCCCCTACCAATAAACACCAACACACCATATGTCTTCTTAGCAACCCTAACAACCTGGGTGGCAACCTTTAGGGATTTATGCACCTGGACACCAAGATCTCTTTGTTCATCCACACTGTCAAGAATTTTACCATTAGCTCAGTTCTCTGCATTCCTGTTACTTCTTCGAAGTGAGCTACCTTGAAATGTTTCCGCATTAAACTCCGTTTGCCATTTCTCAGTCCAGCTCTGCATCTTATCTATGTCCCTCTGTAACCCACAACACCCTTTGGCATTATCCACAACTCTGCCTACCTTTGTGTCATCTGCAAATTTATTAAGCCATCCTTCTATGCCCACATCCAGATTTTACACTTGTAAATATAACTTTAAAACTAGCTGTTTGAATCAGTGAATCGTAATGCATGCTATGAATGTCTTGATTTATTTTAAATCTATTTTTACATATTGCCTTATCTTACACTGTCTCTTTCTCTGTAAATTGAAAGTGTTTTTTATTCAGCCTCAATGATTGTGAGATGCTGAACTTATTCAATTTTTGCGAATTTTAAAATATTCACTGATGCAAGTATTCAGCTCATTTTGTTTAGCCATCTACAGATATCCTAATTTGCCATCCAATTAAAAAATCATTTTAAAAAGATTTACAGTATTTTAACTCTGAAAAATTTAGTTGGCAGTTCCAGACAATGTTCAAATTTTGACTGAAGGAAACTTAACTGATTATTATGTCCCAATTACCATGTATTTGTTTTAATGTCTGTCTGCTCGTAGAGTCATAGAGATGTACAGCATGGAAACAGACCCTTCGGTCCAACCCATCCATACAGACCAGGTACCCCAACCCAATCTAGTCCCACCTGCCAGCACCGGGCCCATATTCCTCCAAACCCTTCCTAACAAGAATATACTTTCTCTGAATTCTCATTATCTCATTTCTGAAGACTTCCCATTTTCCAGCTGTCCTTTCGCCTGCGAACATCTGCCTCCAATTGAAAGTTCTTGCCTAATACCATCAAAATTGGTCTTTCTCTAATTTGGAACTTCAACTTTTAGATCTGGTCTATCCTTTTCCATCACTATTTTAAATCTAGGTCAAGTTTTGCACCTTCTCTGGTAGGTACATCCACATACTGAATCAGAAAATTTTCTTGTACACCTCTTTTTACTTCATCAGTTTAATTGAATGTTCCAGACAAACATTTCCAATACCTTTAAAAACTGTACACACTGTACCTCTACATGATCTGAAACCTCGCTTATAGTCTGAATGGGGAAAGTGAAATCGAGCATGACTGTGTTAATTGCGCTAACTAGCAAAAAATATATTTTAATGCACATATTCAGTGCTAAAGCTGGTTACTTACCATAGACAATGGCACAAACTGTGATCGTAATTTTGATTTTTTAATATTTCTGTGCCAGTTCCCTACACTACAAAGTAAAGTTCTACCCCTAAACCTTTCTCTTCCTGAGTTCATAAACATTATTTATTTGTATATTAAAGAAAAATATAACAAATGAATTATGTTGTAATATTTTAAACAAACTTCATTTCACACTTCATTAAAGTATTCATGTTACGTGCATTTCATGATAGGGCAACGCAACATTGAAAATCAAAACATATACCGCACCTGAAAGCAAAGGTATAGAATAGTACTTTTAGGCTGGAATTATTATATGCCATCAAGACAAGCAATATCCCAGGAAGGATCCCTGGTTTACAAATCTCAACCTTGAATACATACTCTTAACACGTAAAGATTGCATTGGTTCAAATCAGGAGCCATGTGAACCAGAGGTGTCACACAACTAGTCTTTAAAGTAGGCAGGCTATTCTACCAGGGAGAGATCCAACCGGTGAGAACATATGTCCACTGTTTCCAACGAAAGAAGCATGGACTCACTGAGGAACTTTAGTTTAACCAAAGGTTATGTTCTGTGGCTATGATACACTTGCTGCACCCCCAAGCTTCCTGTGAAATGTGGTTGAGGACTAAAGGGCTCCTTGAGCCAAATGGTCCGAATAAAGGGGCTTATGGTAGGTCGACTAATAATTAACAACCAGAATATGGCTGAGTAGATATCCCAAAAGATGGATCAGATCACAGCTGGTGTAGGTGAGTATCACTTTGTGGTTCCAAATTTGTTTTGGAAATTTGGTCACACTGTTTCATACTGTTGGGCTTATGTTTATGTAATCGATCAGACTGCATGTGTTGCAGAACTTAGTTATTCAGTATACTTTACATTTAGCATATTTCGATGTTTTAATTGCATTATACGTTTGACATATTACAGCAAATGTCTTGGCAGGAAAAGTTGATTTGTAGCATCAAATTATACATTACTATTTTCAACAAACCAATTTCACAAAATTCTCATAGTGCAGAAGGAGATCAAAAAAATGATTTGTCTCATTCTTGCAAACGATTTGTGGGCAGGAATACATTTATGCTCTAGTTTAATGGTAGATTTTTACAGTTAGTGATTAAACAAATTTATTGCAAGATAATTTAAATCAGCAAGCATCACCAAAATCTTGGATATGTTTAGCATGACCACTATTTTGAGTGTTGTGAACAGCTCAATGTATTATCAAGGCTATAAAGTTGTGCAGAGGTGAGGTTGATAGAACTCATCAAGATTGGTTGCATCTCATAAGACACTGCAGTGTAAAATATCTTTTATTTGACTATGAAAAAGCATTTATATAAGTATATATCCTTGAAATAGTGCAAAGGAGAATAACTTTATTATCTGAAAGACAATACAGTAATACAAACTTGTGAATGTATGCTTAAAAATACCAGTAGACCCTATGATAAAGTCATAGAATGATGTGGCACATGTTTCACTCATTGTGCCTACTCAGGCTCTTTCCCCATGGCCCTATGATAATGGAATTTTGGTTTTCTTTTCCAAAATTGCATCTGCTGTAAAGGTTATTTTGTGTACAGATATATATTTGTGCAAGATATTCATGAATATATGTTCGTCACAAAATAAATGCATACACGTATAAACAGCAAGAATTGATTATTTTTGTCAGTGGATCTCCAGATCTAAGGTACACCATTTGAATCATTAGAATGTTAACATTGAGAAGATTCTATTTCACTCTTAAGTCCAGCCTTCCTATAAGTAATTGTTTTTCCTCTCTGTTATGGACTTTGTCCAGCCCATTTAAAATCCAATGGAAAAATTTAAACATTTGATAAGACGCTTATGTGGCAAATACTCAATGGAAATGAGAGGACAGTCGATAAATTGACTACTTCTAATATTGATAATGAGATGTGCCTTCAGTGTACCCCATATTCAATATTGAGTAATGCACATGGGATAATATTTAATGGTGTTTCGTGGACTTGCATAAATCTTCATCAAAACACAAGAAACTTGGCACCGTCCAACACAACGTAGCCTGTTTGATTGCCATCATATTTACAAACTTGCAGTTACTCCACTATCAATCCTCAGTAGCAGCAGTGTGCACCATCTACAAGATGCACAACAGAAATTTGCCAAAGATCCTTAGCCGGCACCTTCCAAACCCATGACCTTTGCCATCTAGAAGGCCAAGGACAGCAAATGTGCGGGAACAACACAACCTGCAAGATCGCCTCCAAGCCATTCACTATCCTGTCTTGGAAATGTGTCACCATCATCGCTGAGTCAAAATCCTGGAGTTCCCTTCCTAATGATATTATGGGTCTACCTACAGCGTATGGACTTCATTGGTTCAAGAAGGCAGCTCACTACCACCCTCTCAAGAGTGACTAGGGACAGGCAATAAATGATGGCCCAGCCAGCGACGCCAATGTCCCACAAGTGAATAAAGAAGAATTTTCAAGACAAGATACTGTGGCCAATTTCCAGTACTCTTGAATGAGATGTACCTTTAACCCCTTGTAATGTACATTAATCGGATTGAGTCATTTATTCTTTGATCAAACTTAGGGTTCATAGCATCAATGTATTTAAGTGGATTCTAGATAAACAGATGAGGGAGAATGGAATAGATAGTAACGCTGTTAGCTCTGAATAAAGAACAGCCTATTGTGGGTATGGGTCAGTTCAACTGAATGACCAGTTTCTCTGCTGCTTATTTGCGTTATCTATGTTTAAAAGCAGTCATTGAAACATATGTAGCCTTCCTTCATTTAATATAATATATCATCACTCCTTTTGTCTTTTACAATATTCATTAAGTTCTATAGAATCATTTGATTAAAACACTTAAATCACCTGTGGAAAGAATCTTCCAGCTTCTGAATAATGTCTTCATCAAATTTCAGTATAACATAATAATTCAGCATGGATTTAAACAAGAATTTTGCAGTCTGCAGCGAAATGGTGGCACTTCCACTGGCCTCGATAAAAATGGCCCATAATGATCTAGTGAATTCTGTGGTGTGGATTTCATCTTTCCCAGCATCAGTTTTGATTCTGGCACTAACTATATGTGATCTCCAGCATCCAAGAATATTAATGTTATCAGACAAGATAATCAGTTAATCGCACTGTAACATTTTCATAGACAGCAGATCTGGAAGTAGAATGCATTGATTATCCTTCACTCACTTATCATTTCACAGAGTAAAGATTGGGATATATAAATTGGAGTGAGTCAGAAGCTAAAATATAAACTATCTTTAAAAAGATAGTCTAGTTGTATTGAAACCTGTTCATTTTTATCATAAGAAAAAAATTGGAGAAATGGTGCTAACATCACTTACCATGTAAGCCAAAGGTGCAGACTAATGCACTGGGAACGTGGGTTCAAAACTCACCACTGCAACTAGCACAATTGAAATTCAGTTAATAAAATCTGGATTTTTTTCAACATTAGTTCAGTATTGTTGAACATGAAACCATAAAGATGTCCATCTGTTGAGCTCAACAGTGCACACTATTAAGGAGCAGGGAATCACTAACAACAACTTTAATAGCAAATGTACAGAAGTATGCGCAACTTTAGTCCATTTGACTGCTTGAGCCTGCTTCTCCATTCCATGAGATCATGGCTTATCTGACTGTGGTTTTAACTTTTAGTTTCCGCCTGTTCTCCTATCCTTTTACTCCTTTGTGGAATCTATGCTGTAATCAATGACCAGCCTAAAGATTAGCAATTTATTGAGAGAAAAAAATGTATCCTTATCTTTATATCAGTTTGGATATAGGGGCTAAATGTAATATTTCCAGATTTGCAGATTATACGAAGCTCAGCAAGAGCGTGTGTTGTGAGGAAGAATGTAAAATGTTATCAGGAGGAATTGGAGAGGTTTAATGATTGATTAGGGAAGAACAGGGGAAATATTTCTTAAAAGGTGTGAGGTTACAGATATAGAGATTATAGAGAGCTAAGAAAAAAAGTTAAAAACCAGAGCCCAGTTAGTGGTTATCTCCGGATTACTTCCAGTGCCACGTGTTAGTGAGGGTATGAACAGGAGGACATGGCAGATGAATGCGTGATGAAAGAATTGGTGCAGGGATCAGGGATTCAGATTTTTAGATTCATTAGGATCTTTTTTGGGACAGAGGTGGCCTATTCAAGAGAGATGGTTTGCACCTGAACTGGAGGGGGGAACCATTATCTTGGCAGCCAGGTTTGCTGGTGCTACAAGGGAGGGTTTAAACTAGATTGGCAAGAGGGGTGAGATTGTCAACAACAGGGAGGCAAGTGTGAGGCTGGAAGGAGATATAGTAATCAGAAATAGTAAAGTGAAGAGACAGGTCAGGCTAGAACATCACAGGAAGCAAGGAATGCTTGTTGGATTAAATTGCATTTATTTCAATGTAAGAGAGTTGGCAGCTAAGGCCAATGAACCCAAGGCATAGATAGGTACATGGGACTAGGATATTTATAGTCATTTCAGAAACATGGCTAAGTGAGGAACAGGATTGGCCGCTTAATGTGCCAGGAGACAGGTGCTTTAGGCGGGACAGAGCTGGTGAAAAGGGATGGGGGATGGGGAAATTGCATTTTTGATTAAGGGGAGTATCCCATCAGTAATCTGAGATGAAATAACTGAAGAATCATCCAGTGAGGCTTTGTAGGTGAAGCTAAGAAATAAGAAGGGCATGGTGACATGATTGTGGTTGTGCTGTAGTCATCGGAAATTAGTGGAACAAATATGCAAAGAGACTGGAGAGACTTGAAGGAGCAATAATGTTGTCAAAATGGAGGATTTTAATTTTCCTAAAATAGACTGGGACTGCCAGAGTGTTAATAGCTTAGGCAGGGTGGAATTTGTAAAGTACGTTCAGGAATATTTCCACAAGCAGTATATGGAAGGTCCTGTCAGGAAAGGGTGAAACTCGACCTACTCTTGGGAAATAGGGCAGGACAGGTGATAGTGGGGGAACACTTTGGGACTAGTGACCATAGTTCTAATAATTTTAAAATATTTATGGAGAGGAACAAAACTGGTCCACAGGTTCAAGTTCTAAATTGGGCAAGGCAAATCTTCATGGAAGTAGACAGGGAGCTTGCAGGGGTTGATTGGAGTAGTTTTTGCTGGCAAAGGGACCTCCGGCAAGTGGGAGGTCTTTAAAAGTGAGATAGCTAGAGTTCAAGGTGTAAAAGTTCCTGTAGGGTAAAAGGCAAGGTGATAGGTAGAGGGAACCCTTGATAACAAGAGATATTGAGGCTTTGACCAGAGAAAAGGAGATACGACTCAGGTCCAGGCAGCTGGGATCAAGGGAATCCCTGGAGATATACAGGGGATATAGTAGTTTACTGAGGAAGAAAATCAGTAGGGCAAAAGGGGGGCACAAGATAGCCTTGACTGAGTGATTAGGGTGAATCCAATAGGTTCTTTAAGTATATTAAAGGAAAAAGAATAACTAGAGAGAGAGTAGGACCCCACAAGGACCAAAGTGGACATGTATGTGTAGGACTGCAGGGGATGGGCGAGATCTTCAATGAATATTCCTCCTTTATGTTTACCACAGCGAAAGACATGAAGAGTTAGGAACTTGACAAAGTTAGTGGTGATATCTTGGGGACAGTCCATATCACAGTAGAGAAGGTGTTGGTTGTATTAAAATATATGAAACTGGATACATCTCCTGATCCTGACCAGACATATCCAAGAACACTGCAAGAAGCTAGAGAGGAAATTGCAGGGGCCCTGGCTGATATATTTGCATTATCACTAGCCACGGGTGAAATCCCGGAAAACTGGAGGGTAATGAATGTTGTGTTTTTTTTCAAGAAGGGCTGCAAAGAAAAACATAGGGCCTATAGATCAGTAAGCCTAACATCCGTGTTAAGTAAGTTACTTGAGAAGATACACACATTGGGACATAGAGTTTAATTAGGAATAGTCAGCATGGCTTTGTGCATGGGAGATCATGGCTCACAAATTTGTTAGAATTCTTTGATAAAGCGACCAGGAAGATTGACAAGAGCAGGGTGGTAGTCATCTGTCAGTAAGGCCTTTGATAAGGTTCCACATGGTAGGCTGCTGTGGAAGGTTAGATTATATGGAATCGAGGGGGAGCTGGGAAATTGGATACACAATTGGCTTTATGATAGGAAGCAGAGGGTGATAGTGGAAGGATGCTTGTCGGATTGGAGGTCTGTGACTAGTGGAGTGCCTCAGGAGTCAGTGCTGGGCCCAGTGCTGTTTGGTGTGTTTATTAATGATTTGGATGAGAATATACAAGGCATGATTAGTATGTTTGCAGATGACACTAAAATAAGAGGTATTGTGGACAGCGAGGAAGGTTATCAGAAATTGTAGCAGGAAATGGGCCAAGAAATAGCAAGTGGAGTTCAGTCTGAGGTCTTGCATATTGGAAAGTCAAATCAAGGTAGGAGTTTCATGGTGAGTGGTAGGGCCTTAAGAAGTGTAGTGGAACAGAGAGACCTTGGAGTTCAGGTTCTCTGAAAGTGGAGTCACAGGTAGCTAGGGCAGTGAAGAAGGTTTTGGCACACTGGCCTTCATCAGTCAGGGCATTGAGTATAGAAGTTGCGAAGTTATGTTGCAGTTGTATAGGATGTTGGTGAAGCCGCACTTGTTCAGTTTTGGTTACCTTGCTATAGGACGATGTTATTAAACTGGAAAGAGTTTAAGGAAGACATTTATAAGGATTTTACCAGGACTCAATGCTCTGAGTTATAGGAAGAGGTTGGACAAGGTAGGACTTTTTTTTATTAGAGCGTAAGAGACTAAGGGAGGAATCTTATAGAAGAGTATAAGATCATGAGAGATATGGATACAATGAATGCACTCAGTCTTTTTCCAAGGGTTGGGGAATCAAGGACGAGAGGGCATCTATTAAGGTGAGAAGGGAAAGAATAAAAGGGAACTGAGGGGCAACATTTTTGCACAGAGGGTGGTACGCACATGGAATGAGCTGCCAGCAGAAGTGGTTGAGGTGGATACATTAACAACATTTAAAAGGCATTTGGACAAATAGATGTGTAGGAAAGATTTAGAACGATATGGGCCAAGTGCAGGGAAATGGGATTAGCATTGATGGACATTTTGGTCGGCCTGGACCAGTTTGGGTTGAAGGGTGTCTCCATGTTGGAGGGCTCTCTGATTCTATGGCTCTATGTACAAAAGGACGAGGATGCTCTTGTCAATAGATCACTGAAGGCTAACTTGAAGGTGCAGCGAGCTGTTAAGAAAGCTTGTGGAACGTTAGCCTTTATTGCAAGAGGATTTGTGTACAGTAGTAGTGACATTTTGCTTCATTTACAAAGGAGCCTGGTTAGGCTGTGCCTGGAGAAGTATGCACAGTTTTCATCTCCTTATCTCAAGAATTATCATACAAGGAGTACAAAGAATGTTCACCAGACTTGTTGCTGGTATGGGAAGACTGTCCTATAAAGAGTAGTTGGGCAAACATAGCCTGTATTCTGCAGAGTTTCAAAGAATGAAAGGTGATCTCATTGAACCCGACAAAATACTGAAAGAGATACACAGGATAGATGCAGATAAAATATTTTCCCTAGGTTGGGAGTCCAAACCCAGGTGAGCACAATTTAAAATTAAGCAATTCCATTTAGGACTGAGATGAGGAAAAATATTTTTACTCAGCGGGTGGCAAATCTTTGGAACTCTCTACCCCAGAGAACTGTGAAAGTTCAGTCTTTTGAGTTATTTAGTAAAAGTTGATAAAGTTTTCATTAACAGTAGCATGAAGTGTTTTGAGTATGGGTAAAAAGCATGAAAGTGTTCAATCAGCTATGATCATATAAAATAACAGACCAGGCTCAATGGACTAAATGTCCCGCTCCCGTTCGAGTTCAATGGGAGACGCTTTATTTTTAAACTATGTCCCCTAGTTCTATTTTCCCCTCAGAGGGGGAGCAACGTCTCAGCATCTACCTTGTCAAGCCCACTCAGAATCTTGTAATATTTTAAAAAGGTCACCTCTCATTCTTTTAAACTCTAATGAGGTATCGGAGCAGTCTGCATGCTATCATTTTGTAATTCATGTACAAAGTCATCCAGAATCTTTTGATTTGCTGCATTCTGAGATTGGATTAGATTCCCTACAGTATGGAAACAGGCCCTTCGGCCCAACAAGTTCACACTGACCCTTCGAAGAGTAACCCACCCAAACTCATTTCCCTACATATACCCCTGAGAAATGCACCTAACACTATGGGCAGTTTAGCATGGCCAATTCACTTGACCTGCATATAGCGTCATAGAGATGTATTTTTTGGAATGTGGGAGGAAACTAGAGTACCTGGAGGAAACCCACGCAGACATGGGAAGAACTTGCAAACTCCACACAGTCACCTGAGGTGGGAATTTAACCCAGGTCTCTGGCACTGTGAGGCAGCAGTGCTAACCACTGAGCCACTGTGATCTCTCTATTTAAATAATATGCTGCTTTTCTATTCTTTTGGCCAATGTGTCACACTGACATTTTCCCATGTTATACTCACAGCTGTTTGTTTTTTTTTGTAAACTCGTTTAAACTAACTATATCCATTTTCAAAATGTTTATATACTTTTCGCAACTTGCTTTCCTCCCTACGTTTCTATCATCAGTAATGCTGGCCGCAGTACAATTCATTCCTTCATCCAATTCATTTAATATAGACTGTAAATAATTCAATCCATCACTGCACGAAAGGTGTTGCGATTCTCTACTGGTTTCAGTTTATAACCTAAAAGTGATCTATTTATGCTAAATATATTTCATATTAGTTAGCCAATCTTGTGTCATTTTCAAAATGTTTATATACTTTTCACAACTTGCTTTCCTCCCTACGTTTCTATCATTAGTAATGCTGGTCGCAGTACAATTCATTCCTTCATCCAGTTCATTAATACAGACTGTAAATAATTCAATCCAACACTGTACTAGAGGTGTTGCGATTCTTTACTGGTTTCAGTTTATAACCCAAAAGCAATCTATTTATGCTAAATATATTTTATATTAGTTAGCCAATCTTGTGTCATGCTAATATTGTAATGCAATAAACTTTTCTGTGACACTTTATTGAATGGCTTTCAAAAGTCCAACCATACTGCATTCAGTTTCCCTTATACACTCTGCAAGTTATATCCTCACAGATCTCCAATAAATTTGTCAGTCACAGTTTCCTTTCCACAATGCATGAAGTTATTTCTGATTGTTTGCATTATACGTTTATCAGTGTCCTGTTACTATCTTATTAGTAATGGCTACAAGCATTTTCCCTATAAGAAGTATTAGGCTAACTGCCCTAAGGTTCTACCTCCTTCCTTTCTTATTAGTGGTATTACATTTGTAGTTTTCCAATCCATTGAGATCTTACCAGAATCTACAGAATTTCGGAGAGATTACAACCAATGCATCTGTTACCTGAAGTCATTTTCTCCAAGAGCAAGAGGTCCAATAGGTCAGCCTTTGGTCTCATTAGTTTTACATTCCAGGTGAATTATTTCTACAATTAATAATTGAATAGATAAATAAAATAGATATATTGCCAAATTGATTATATAATTTTCCATTTCCTTTTCATTCTTTCTGTACCAAACACTATTCCAAACTTGAGACACAACAGATCGGTGATCCCATCCCAGCTTCCTGTCAAGGACACTTTTGACTTGCCCGTAAAAAGCTGTGGTCTAGAATACACCTTAATTTGTGTCTTTGTTATGTCTTTTTTTAAATACCACCATCCGAAGCATGGGTGTTGGGCTCTGCTTAGCGCATTGACATGACTACTGAGGAGAAATTTCGGCACCTGGCCTTGCCTTTTATGGCATAATACAGAGCATTGCCTGTGGTTTATCTTTCCATCTTTGCTGCATTGGAGATTATGATTCAATTGGATATTTTTGAAGGAACAAGTTTGTCATTTTGATCAGCAAGTTATAAATATACATTCACTTGCTAAAGATTATAAGGTTTGCTGTGTGTGCAAAATGTCAGTTAACAAATATATCCCCAAACAGCCTCCAGGAGTCCAAGGCAATTTTCAATGTGATAAATTGTATAATAAGCGAGAAAGTGTTTACTTATTAATCCATAACTAGATTTAGATTGAAAACGGTGCATTACATCCTTGAAGCTTACAGTACAGGAGTGGGAGCAGAGGAAAGACATTGGAATAGCAGATGTATTATGAAGCATGCGTCTTGCCCTCTTGGTGCCCTGCTGTGCTGCCCCCTTTGTGCTTGATTTACCATGTACACAATAAAATGCACACAGCTGCCTTGCTTCTGTCTATGATGTTAAGCATGCTTCACAAGAGAGCTTTTATGTTGAGCTCGTGGCTTTTTTTATTTCAATTCACATTTATTGACTCGAAAAACAGCAGGCTATGTTCATCAGTTTATGTGCATTGACTGAAACGAATTTCAGCACCCCAGCCTGCCAGCATTAGGGATAATCCCCCAAGAATCTGCTGCATTAAGCATGCTGTGTGGAACTGCCAGTGCATGTGGCTAATCAGAGTTTTAGCTGTATCCTTTAAGTGGATGGGGGGGCACTTTCATCTCTGCGAGAGAAAAAAAGTATATAGAATAGTGGAAGATTACATTTTTGTTAAAGTTGCACCTTATGTACAGTATATCTAAACATCCAAACTTAGCTGAAGTTTTTTTAAAACATCAGTGAAGATGGCATATTTTTCATTTGAGTATTAAAAGTTGGGTCTAAAATGAGAGCTCAGTCCTTTTGTTTCCTGTAATATTCTTTGATCATTCCTTTCGTTGTGCTACAAATCACAAACCTAAATCCAACTTATCTGTCATGTCTGTGGCAACTTCATTTCACTCTTTTGAATTACTCTGTGCTTTTGAATCTTATTTCTCAAGCAAATTGGTTAAATTGAAATTTGAAAATTAGTCCTGCATGGACTGAGCAGGGGTTGGGTAGAGTGAAATTGACTGGATTACATTGCAGGGAGAAAGTGAGGACTGCAGATGCTGACCATCAGAGTCAAAAAATGTGCTGGAAAAGCACAGCAGGACAGGTAGCATCCGAGGAGCAGTAGATGAAGATCTTCCTGATGAGGAGCTTATGCTCGAAATGTCGACTCTCCTACTCCTCGGTTGCTGCCTGACCAGCTGTGCTTTTCCAGCACCACACCTTTCGACTGGATTGCATTGCAGGGAGCCCACACAGACTCGATGGGCCAAATGGCATCCTTCTAGGCCGGTTACAACTCTTGAATTGTATTCCTCAAAGGAATTAGTTGAATCAATTTAGAAAAAAAAAATCCTGGTTCTCTGCTTAATTTCATGTAATAGATACCATTTATAATGTTTTTGCTTTTTTTAAATGAAGTAATACAAAGGATACCTTAGGTAGCATATTGTTATGGACGAGGCCAGACCACTCACAACATTGTCAATCAGGCAGCCCAGACCATAACTTTGCAATTTGGTTTGGTCAGTGTACAGTGAAAGTTACCCAGAATAAGTTAGCGAGATTGACTCCCAGTTTAAAAACAGACGAAAATTTATTCACAAAATTACACAATGAAACACATACAACAGAATAAAGAACTCCTACAGAACTCCGTTTGTCCAATCTAGACTAAATTATGCTGTTCCGAATATACACAACAGTCCCAATAAGCAAACCCCCTTAGAAACCAGTTTATAAAAAGGAACATATGCTTACATGTTGACATTAAAAGGACAGAAAGAAAGAGTTTGATTCCACACAGCTCTCTGTTGAGCTCCCAGCTAGTTTTGGACTGAACTAAACTGCTCAGTTCGAGAGCTGACCACTCCCCTTTCATTATACAGGTAACTTCTAAAACATGACCACTTTAGCCTGAAATCTTATCTGTTTACATACAAATAATAAGGTCTCTCAATATCCTTTAATCTCTGTACCAAACCAGACTAATCAGCACAGAGAGCGGTTTATTACCCCTCTGAAAAAGAAACCGAGAACATAGTATCCTTGAGAAAAGAAACAGCTTTTAGAAAAAAGAAACCAGTATTGTGACACCTCCCCCCTTAAAAAAAGAACCATTAATACCAAAAGATGGCTTTATTTTTAAAACACTTCAGAAACCTAGTTGGTAGTCTAAACCCACACATGCACTGTACTGACTATAAATATGCATAACCACGTGCGAATTCAGACTATGGCACACCCGCTATCGAGCACCTCCGTATCTCATTCGAATCTCGATTATGCATCGGCAATCACGTTTTCGCGACCTGCCACATGTACAATTGTCAAATTGAATGGCTTCAACAACAAGCTTCATAGAACATAGAACAATACAGCACAGAACAGGCCCTTCGGCCCACGATGTTGTGCCGAATATTTGTCCTAGCTTAAGCACCCATCCATGTACCTATCCAATTGCCGCTTAAAGGTCACCAAAGATTCTGACTCTACCACTCCCACAGGCAGTGCATTCCATGCCCCCACCACTCTCTGGGTAAAGAACCTACCCCTGACATCTCACCTATACCTTCCACCCTTCACCTTAAATCTATGTCCCCTTGTAACACTCTGTTGTACCCGGGGAAAAAGTACAACAGAGTGTTACAAGGGGACATAAATTTAAGGTAAAGGGTGGAAGGTATAGGGGAGATGTCAGGGGTAGGTTCTTTACCCAGAGAGTGGTGGGGGCAAGGAATGCGCTGCC
>NC_057710.1:39664020-39683347 GCF_004010195.1 Chiloscyllium plagiosum
CTATAGTGAACACCCAACAAGGTGACTGCACCTTTCCTATTTCTGACTTCAGCCCATACTACCTCTAAAGGCAGATCCCCCTCGAACTGCCTTTCTGCAGCCGTTATACCATTTCTAATTAGCAACGCCACCCCCCCTCCTTTTTTACCACCCTCCCTAATCCTACTGAAACATCTGTAACCAGGAACCTCCAACAACCATTCCTGTCCCTCTTCTATCCGTGATGGCCACAACATCGTAGTCCCAGGTACCGATCCACGCCTTAAGTGCACCCGCCTTATTTCTGATACTCCTTGCGTTGAGCTATTCATCTGTTCATCTAAACAGTCTGGCATTTTTGTCCTTAAATTTTTCCACAAATGTCAATGGGTTATGATCAGTGTATACGATAGTCTCAAATGCATTGCTGGTAAAATAAACACTGAAATGTTGTAATGCCAACACGAAGGTTAAAGTCTCTTTCTCCACTGTTGAATATTTCTGTTGATGAACTTTCAACTTCCTGGAAAAATAGCCGATGGGTCTTTCTATTCCTCCATCATCCTCCTACAGGAGCACCGCATCAACACCCAAATCACTAGCATTGATAGCTACTTGATCGGACTTCATGTAATCAGGTTTGGCTAATACCGGGGCAGTGGTTAACACAGTTTTTAGGCTGTCAGATGCCTTTGACAGTACACTGTCCACTAAAAAGTCTTGCCCTTTTTAAAAAATTCGGTGAGTGGACCAGCCACGCTGCTAAAGTTCGGCACAAACTTTCGGTAAAATCCACTCTATCCCAGGAACTGTAGTACTACATTTTCACCAACATATCCCTTGGGGCCCTTTGTCCATGTCCAATAATATGGCCCAGGCAGGTGACTTGGGCTTTGGCAAATTCACTTTTAGCTAGGTTTACCACCAAGCCTGCCTTCCGAAGTCGATCGAATAAATGCTAGAAATATTCCTTCTACGAGTGACAAAAAATCACCAGGTCATCAATATACCCCACACAGTTGGGTAATCAGCAATGACCTTATTAGTCAGTCTCTGAAAAGTGGCTGGAGCGTTTTTCATACCAAATGGCATGACTTTGAACTGATATAGTCCATTTGGTGTTACGAAAGCCAAAATTGCCCTTGCTCTCTCTGACAGGTACTTGCTAGTAGCCTCTGAGCAAGTCCAACTTAGAAAAGTAAGTTGCTTGTCCCACTTTTTCTATACAGTCCTCCAACCGTGGAATTAGATATGCTTCTGTCTTTTTAACAATGTTGGCTTTGCGATAGTCCACACATAACCGTTGGGTACCATCTGGCTTTGGCACCGTGACTATGGGTGAGTCCTGTCACTGTAACTCACTTTAATTATGCCATCTTGGAGCATGCGCTCTATCTCCTTCTGAACCTGTGCCAACTTTAAAGTGTTATGCCTCTTAAGATGTTGCTTAATCAGAACAGCATCTCCCATATCTGCATCATGCACAATTAGATTAGTACTTCCCAGTTTATTTCTGCATATTTCCCCATCTGATAATAATAAGTCTTCCAGGTCAATTCAATTTTGTTGTGGAAGTTAACTCAATAATTTATTCCAATTTTTGACAACTTCCTCACTGATCAATTCAGAATCCTCTGAACTTGGTTCTTCCTTCTGTGCTGTAATCATTAACACCTTCTCCTCTTACTTTTCTCCCTATCAAAATACCTTTTGAGCATATTTACATGACACATTCTGAGATTTCTTCTTATCTGGAGTCCTTATCAAGTAGTTCACCTCACTCAATTTCCTCTCAATTTGTTGAGGTCCAACTAACCTGGCTTTTAAAGGCTCACTTGTCACTGGAAGTAACACTAATACCTTATCCCCATTGCACAATGGTGAATTTAGATTTCTTATCCACCTCTTGTTCCATTGCATCCTGTGATACTTTTAAATGCTGTCGAGCCAACACTCCAGCTCTATTTAATCATTCTCTAAAATTTGGCACATAGTCCAAATGGGTGGATTCCGAATTCTGATGTATTAATTTCTCCTTAATCAATTTTAACAGCCCTCTTACTTCATACCCCAAAATTAATTCAAATGGACTGAATTTGATCAATTAATCTGCTGCATTTCTGTTTGCAAAAAACACAAACAGAACTCCCTGATCCCAATCATCTGGATAATCCTGACCATAATCCCTCAACATGGTCTTCAGTGTTTGATGCCATCTCTCCACCACTCCCTGCGATTCCGGATGGTACGCAGTCGATTTGAATTGCTTTATTCCCAAGTTATCCACAACCTCCTTGAATAGTTTTAATGTGAAGTTCGATCCTTGATCTGACTGGATCTCTATTGGCAGTCCGTGTCTAGTAAAAAAATTTAAGTAATTCTTCCACAACTCTTTTAGCTGCAATGTTGCAGAATGGGATTGATTGTGGAAATCTACTCAACACGTCCATTATTGTTAATAAATACTTATTCCCACTTTTTGTTTGACGTAGGGGAACTTTGCAATCAATGAAGACTCTTGTGTAAAGTTTCTCAAATGCTGGAATAGGTTTTAAAGTTGCAGGTTTTATTACTGCCTGTGGTTTTCCAATAAGTTGACATGTATGACACATCTGGCAAAATTCAGCTACATCTTTGTGTAGTCCAGACCAGTAAAAATGTCTTTGCATTTTAATCTGTGTTTTCCTCACCCCTAATTGACCTCCATGGTAGCTCATGCGCCACTTGCAGCACCTCCTTTCTATACCATACTGGCAAAACAATTTGATGAATCTCTGCCCATTTCTCATCTGCTTGAATGTGTGATGGTCTCCATTTCCTAATTAAGACATAATTTGTTAAGTAATAACACGCAGGGATGCATTCACCTTCCTTCTCTGTAAATGCCTTTTGCTAGAACTGTTTGAATTGCAGCAGAAAGATGAGAACTTAAATCAGCTTAGCAGAGCTAAAGATACTTGCAAGTTTACCTATTTGCTCCTTCTCTGTTCCACTTAACTAGTCAAATATAATCTCGGATAACACTGTGTCAGCTTCTTTATCTGTGCCTTTTGATCCCTCCTGCTTCAGCTTGTGCCTCTGTGATCTTGTGATCACACAATCAGGGAAAATTCCTAGAAAAACATTCTCCATGTCTTCAGTTGCCTGCATCTCCACTGGCTTTTCAACTAGAGTAGGCAGCATGCCGACCAGTGAATCAGCTATGTAATTTGCAAAGACAAATTGTGTTCCTGGGGCTGAGAGTTTGTCCAGTACTCCTACCACAAATTTGCCACTGTTCTCTGGACTTTTTAGCCTCACTTTACATAATTGAGCACTTTTTGTCACACCATGAATTCCTGCTACCAGTACTTTTTCTGGCAGTAGCCTCTCAGGAGTACTTATCTTCTCATCCTTCAGCATTGCAGACTGAGAGGATCCTGTGTCTCTTAATAATTGAGCACTTTTTGTCACACCATGAATTCCTGCTACCAGTATTTTTCTGGCAGTAGCCTCTCAGGAGTACTTATCTTCTCATCCTTCAGCATTGCAGACTGAGAGGATCCTGTGTCTCTTAATACTGTAACCTCCTTACCTACTGATCTTGGCCTATGTGAATAAACTCTACCTTGCATGTATATTTTTTAAGCAGATCTGGCACTTCCTCCTTAATCAACCTCTGATCATCTTGTGCACTCTGAGGCAGTCTTGTGCTTTTTGTTACTAGTCCAACAAAGCTTTCAGGCTTGTCTGGTTTTCCTACATCTGACTTTTTCCTAGCCCACCAACACTATGATGTTATGTGGCCCACTTTATTACAATGAAAACATTGGAGCTTTTTAACTTTTTTGTCCCCCTCGGGGGTTTCTTTTTTTACCGTGTAGTACATTATCCATATGATCTTCACTAAGATCTACCTTACTCTTTGCCCAATTTCTATCCCTCATGGACTAATATTGATTCTGGAAGCCAAACCAAGTTTTATGGACCAGCTCATAATCATCAGCCGCTTAAGCTGTGAACCTTGCTGTTTTAACTCTCTGTTTTTCCACATGGGTTCGCACGACTTCCTCACTGAGCCTTTATCTCCAGCCTTTTAAGCTGACTTTCCTTTTTAAGTGTTACTTTTTGAAATTCACAAGCTCTCTTTTTCTTTCTCTTCTGCTACTCTTTTTCCCTCTGTTCTGCTTTTAATCCAAACTCAAACTGTTTCATTTCTGTTGCCCTTTCCTTATCTCTGGCTTCTAACTCAAGCTGCTTCATTTACAATTGAATTCTTGCCATCTCTATAGATTCTGATGGTTTCTCCAGCAAGGTAAATGCTAAGCTCCTGCTATAATTGTCTCTCCTTTCCTCACAGAAGCAGGCAGGTCCAATCCCAGCTGGTCTGCTACTTCCTGCAGCTTGATCTTATTTACGTTTTGCAATCCTTCCAAAGTCATTGCATCCACATTCAGAAAACGTTTGGCTACTGAAAGAACAATTACTATCCTAAACTTTGTCTACTCAACAAAACCAGCACCCAAAATAAAGACACTAGCACCGAACACTAGCACTGTTTAAAATCCCACAAAGAGCTCCCAATCTGTTATAGACTAGGCCAGACCACTCAAAACATTCTTAAGCTGGCAGCTCAGACCATAACTTTGCAATTTGTTTCAGTAAGTGTACAGTGAAAATTCCCCAGAGTAAGTTAGCGAGGTTGACTCCCAGTTTAAAACCAGACAAAACTTTATTCACAAAATTACACAATGAAACAAAAAGAACAGAATAAAAAACCCCATACAGAACACGGTTTATCCAAACTAGACTAAATTATGCTGCTCCGAACACACACAGCAGTCCCAATAAGCAAACCCCCTTAGAAACCAGTATAACTAAATGGAACAGATGCTTACAGGTTGATGTTAGAAGGACAGAAAGAGAGACAGAGAATTTGTTTCTACACAGCTCACTGTTGAATTCCCAACTAATTCCGGACTGAATTAAACTGCTCAGTTAGAGAGCTGACCACTCCCCTTTCATTATAAAGGTTACATCTAAAACATGACCACTTTGGCCTGAAGTCTTATCTGTTTTTAATATAAACAAAAAAGCCTCTCAATATCCTTTAATCTCTATACCAAACCAGACTAATCGGCACCGAGAGCGGTTTATTACCCCTCTGACAAAGAAACTAAGAACGTAGCATCCTTGAGAAAAGGAACAGCTTTTAGGAAAAAATAAACCAGTTTTGTGACAGTGTATGTTAGAGGACCTCCCATGCTATTACTTGTGCAGGTCAGGTGAATTGGCCAAGCTAAATTCCTTTGTTCCTTTGGTAGATAACAGTTGTAGTTATGAATAAGAAACTGGTGCTGATCCGTTTTAAAAACATGATTAAAGACAGTGAAGCAAGGAGACAATGGTGTAGTGGTAATGTCACTGGACTAAAAGTCAGGGCTAATGCACTAGGGATTTGGGTTCGAATCATAGAACAGCACAGCACAGGAACAGACCCTTCGGTGCACCATATCTATGTCAACCATGATGTCATTCTAAACCAATCCCATTTGCCTGCACATGGTCCATGCTTCTGTCAAAATGCTTCTTAAATATTGCTATTGCAATCTCTCCATGGCAGCTGGTGGAATTCAATTTCAAATTAATGAAAGGCTTGAATTGAAAGCTAATTTCAATAATGACAATCATGAAGCCATTGTCAACTATTATAAAAACTCATCTGGTTCATTAATACCATTTAAGGATAGAAATCTGTCATCCTTACCTGGCCTGGTCTGTCTGTCTGAATCCAGGCCTACATAATGTGGTTAATTCTTAACTTCCCTCCGAGATGGCTGAGCAAGTTACTCAGTTAAAGAGCAACAAATACTGGCTTTGCCAGTCGCATCCTATGAAAAAAATAAAAGAACTGCATGAAACATGCCACCGAACAGGACTACTTGTATGCCAAATAGCATAAGTAATAAGAGATAGACAGAGTTAAGCAATCCCACAGCCAATGTATCATATCTAAGCTCTGTAGTCCTGCCACATTCAGTTGCGAATGGCGGAAGACAATTAAACAACTCACTGGAGGCTCCATAAATATCCCCATCCTCAAAGATGGAAGAGCCCAGCACATCAGTGCAAAAGATAAGGCCGATGCCTTTGTAGCAATCTTTAGTCAGAAGTGCAACATGGATGATCCATTTCAGCCTCCTCCAGTGGTCCCCAGCATTACAGATACCAATCTTCAGTCACTTCGATTTATTTTATGTGGTATCAAGAAACGGTTGGTGGCTTTGGATACTGCAAAGGCTACGGGCCCTGACAACGTTCTGGCAATTGTACTGAGGACTTGTGCTCAAGACCTTGCAGCTCCCTTAGCCAACCTGTTCCAATACAACTACAACATTAGCATCTACATTACAATGTGGTAAATTGCCCAAATATATCCTGTACATAGAAAGCAGGACAAATCCAACCCAGCCAATTACCGCCCCATCAGTCTATGTTCAATCATCAGTAAAGGTGATGGAAGGTGTCATCAACAGTGCTATCAAGCAGCACCTGCTGAGCAAAAACCAGCTCAATGACACCCAGTTTAGGTTCCACCAGGGCCACTCAGCTCCTGACCTCATTACAGCCTTGTCAAACATGGACAAAAGAGCTGAATTCCAGAGGTGAGAGTGACAGCCCTTGACATCAAGGCCGCTTTTGACCAAGTGTGGCATCAAGGAACCCTAGCAAAACTGGAATCAATGCGTATCAGGGGACAGTGGTTGGAGTCAAACTTGACACATAGAAAAATGGTTCTGGTTATTGGAGGTCGGTCATCTCATCTCCAGGACCCCTCTGCAGGCGTTCCTCAGGGTAGTATCCTAGGCCCCAACCTTTTTCAGCTGCTTCATCAGTGAATTTCGGGAGGTATGAGATACAGGGAGATTTGGCTGTCTGGATTCAGAATTGGTTGGCAGAGTGTGGTTGTAAATGGAAAGTATTCTGCCTGGAGGTCAGTGGTGAGTGATATCCCACAGGGCTCTGTTCTTGGGCCTCTGCTCTTTGTAGTTTTTATAAATGACTTGAATGAGGAGGTTGAGGGGTGGGTTAGTAAATTTACTGATGACACAAAGTTTGGAGGTGCCGTTGATATTATCAAGGGCTATTGCAGGCTGCAGCGCGACACAGACAGGATGCAGAGCTGGGCTGAGAAATGGCAGATGGAGTTCAACCTGGATAAATGTGAAGTGATGCATTTTGGAAGGTCGAACTTGAATGCTGAATATTCGATCAAAGACAGGTTTCTTGGCAGTGTGGTGTTCAAGTGCATGGATCCCTCAAAGTTGCCATCCAAGTGGTTGTTAAGAAAGCATATGGTGTTTTGGCTTTCATTAACAGGGGGATAGAGTTTGAGCCGCGGTTTTGCTGCAGCTCTACAAGTCCCTGGTGAGACCACACTTGGAATATTGTGTCCAGTTCTGGTCACCCTATTATAGGAAAGATGTGGAGGCTTTAGAGAGGGTGCAAAGAAGTTTTACTAGGATGCTGCCTGGACTGGAGGGCTTGTCTTATGAAGAGAGGTTGATTAAGCTCGGACTTTTCTCTCTGGAGAAAAGGACAAAGAGGGGTGACCTGATCGAGATATACAAGGGAATGAGAGGCATGGATAGAGTCAATAGCCAGAGACCTTTCCCAAGGGCAGGATTGACTGGCAGGAGGGGTCATCATTTTAAGATATTAGAAGGAAGGTATAGAGGAGATATCAAAGGTAGGTTCTTTCCGCAGAGAGTTGTGAATGCATGGAATATGTTGCCAGCACTGGTGGTGGAAGCAGAATCATTTGGGTCATTTAAGTGACTGCTGGACATGCACATGGACAGCAGTGAATTAAGCGTAGTAGGTTATTTTATTTTGGATTAGGAATAATCCTCGGCACAACATCATGGGCCAAAGGGCCTGTTCTGTGCTGTACTTTTCTATGTTCTATGTTCTCAAGGGCAATTATGGACTGGCAATAAATGCTGGCCGAGCCAGCAATGCCCACATCCCAAAAAAATTAATAAATAACAAAAAAAAGAGACAAGTAATGTAGGATAATAGAGTGTGAGGCCTCATGCCACTTTGCTACTGTGACCTGTTTTTTCTTAATTGCTACTCAGTTTCCACTGTGATTCCTGAAAGTGACTCTTTCCTCCATGACCCGTTAAATGTCCAACATCCTATTCTATTTTGAGTAATAGAACTGTACAGCATGGAAACAGACCCTTTGGTTCAACTAGTTCGTGCCGACCAGAAATCCTAAATTAATGTAGTCCCATTTGCCAGTATATCAGTTTATGCACTTCCTATTCATATACCCATCAGCTGCCTTTTAAATATTGTAACTGTACAAGCCTCTTCCACGTTCTCTGGCAGTTCATTCCATACACGTACCACCCTCTGTGTGAAAAGGTTGCTCCTTAGGTCCCTTTTAAATCTTTCCCCTCTCAGTTCAAATCTATGCCCTTTAGTTTTCAATTCTATTACCCTGGGAAAATCATCTTGGCTACTCAACCTATCCATGGTCCTCATGATTTTATAAACCTCTGTACAACCCCTGAGCCTCTGATGTTCTAAGGAAAATAGCCCCAGCCTGTTCAGCCGTCTCTTATAGCTCAAACTCTCCAAACCTGGCAACATCCTTCTGAATCTTTTCTGAACCCTTTAAAGTTTCACAACATCCTTCCTATAGCAGGGAGACCAGAATTGCACAGAGTATTCCAAAAGTAGCCTAACTAATGTCCGGTACAGCCACAACATGACGTCCCAAATCCTATGCTCAATGCACTGACTAATGAAGGTAAGCATACCAAACACCTTCTTCACTATCCTGTCTGCCTGCAACTCTATTTTCAAGGAAGTATGAAACTGCACTCCAAGGTCTCCTTATTCAGCAACATTCTCCAGGTCCTTTCCAAAATGCAGCACCTTGTATTTATCTAAATTAAACTTCATCTGCCTTAAACCCCTTTACCCATTGACCCATCTGATCAAATCCTGCTGTACTCTGAGGTAATCTTCTTGACTGTCCACTACATCACCAAAAGTTTGGTGTCATCACAAATTTCCTCACAAACCTGAGACCATCTAGCAGTAGCCCTGATGTGATGATAAAAGCTTTAACATCTGAAAAAGATGGATAGGCAATGGCCTGTACATCTTCCAATGGACCGAAGGGTCTGTTTTTGAGGTGTACATGTCTATGACTGTAATATACCTGCACAACCTTCCTCATTCTTTCATTCCCATGTCACTACATGGTCTCTTGCCACTTCTGAATCATTGCTGCAGCACCATTTCAATTCACTTTTTGGCCACAGTGGTCTGCCTGTTGGTAACTGAAAATCTCATCTGTGGGTCAATGGTTGTAACTCAAAAAATGGATCAAGGCTACAGCAGAATCAAAGAGCTCATGAAAGCCTCGCTCCATTGCTGCTCTGCCCCTCTCAAGTAAATCCAGGCTAATAAATTCTGCAGCTGGTTACAAATTCAGTAACATTACATATAATTTGTATTTGATCACTTCAGAACATGGAAGGAGTTTGAATCTCATCTGGTAAAATGTATATGTTAATGATTTCCAAACTGCCAATGTTGATAAATCCCATAGTCAATTCTATCATTTTAGCTTTTTAATCTTGCTTTTTAAACAGCTGACCTCCTTGAATACAATTGATTTGTACAAGCAACACACATGTAAATTCAATGTTTCTTCAAAACTGCCTGTCATGCTGTGGGACCATTTTTATCTGGTGATAGACTCGTGTTGACTTATGAGAAGAAACAAGTTTAATTTCCATCAAAAATGTACAGTAAAATTGTACCAGGGAGGAAACTGGTATGAAACACAAGTTCACTTAGTACTAAGGAAAAAAAAACCTTTGTTGAAACTCAGATAATAAAAAGCAGTTGAAAGATAGCATGAAAGGATCCTTAGAGCAGAACTGTTTGATGTGGATGTTCAAAGTCACGAACTTTATGCACTCGTGGCAAGTGGGTGTTGTTGCCAAGACCAATATTTGTTGCTTATTCATGATTGCACTTGAGAAGATAGAGATGGGCCTGTTTTATGAATTTCTGCATTAAGGTGGTGAAGGAGTGTAGAAGTTGAACGTTTTGTGTTCAAGCACCACTCCAGAGATTGGAACTAAAAAAAAAACTAGGCTGAAGCTTCATTATAATATTGAGGGAGTGTTGCACTTTGAGGTATTATTTTTCAGATGCGCCACTGAACCGAGGCCCTGTCTGCACTTTGATAGTTATCTCCAGTCCTCTAACAAGTATCTACCCCTCAATCAACATCAGATTCTATGATGTTGCTGCCTCAAAGTGCTTCCTGTAGGCGTATTTACAGTTCATATTTTACAGCAGTAACTACCTTTGAAAGTACTTAATTAGCTAATTGCTTTGAGACATCCAATCCCGAAAGGTGCTGTATGATGTCAAAAATTTGTACAGAGCTAAAGAAAATGTTTTAGGGAATGTCTTCAGGGTGTCTTGCAGTTGGTACGTACTGCAGTCTGAAGTCACAGACTAAAAACAAGTTGAAAGTTTTCCTGACACCGATAAATCTGTTCATTGTGGATGATGAAAAAGCTTAAGGGAATCAGGAAGTGAACTACTTACTGCTAATTATCTATGTCTGATTTGCTCTTATACGCACATATTTACGTAGTTGTCCAGTTAAGTTTCTGGTTAACAGTGGTTCCAGAAAGTTGGCAGTTGGGATAGTCAGCAGTGGTACGTTTTATTCTCTCATGAGTCAGGGGTGTCACTGGCTAGCCAGCATTCATTGTCCATCCCTAATTGCCCTTGAGAAGATAGTGGTGAGCTGTCTTCTTGAAATGATATGGTCCATGTATTGTTCAATGTCAAGGGAAATGGCAAGACTCATTCTTGTTATTAGCCAATTTAATTGGATGAACATTTCTAACTTAAAATTTTGTTTTCATTCATACTTTACAGAAGAACTGTTTGAGTTTATATAGTTCTTTAGCGAAGGAATTTGAGACCTAAATGTTACCTGGCAAAACGTTGCTGTCATTATGATGACCAGATTGAAACCCAATCTCAAATTAACTAGAAAATAGCACAAATGCCAAATGCTACTCCAGCTAGTCTCTGTAGATTGTTATTTATCCATTTCTTTCACAGGAATGACTTAAAACTTTAACCATCACTATTTAGATTTCTAAGCATATCCCTCTGCCAAAATATAAGGGAAAACAAAACAATGCAGTGGTTGGAAATCTGAAATATAAACAGAAAATCTGTGGAAAGCACAGACAATTTGATATTTCAGTTATGTAGTCCCATTGTTAAGAAAGATGTTTGTTCCTAGACAAGCAAGAAGTATCAAAAATAAAATGAAACTTGATAGTGTAGCATTCTCAATAATACAGTGGCATTCTCAATAATACAGTGGCATTCTCAATAATACAGTGCCGGGAAATCTATACCAAGAATCGAAACACTTGATTAGAACTGGATGTTTTTAAACTCATTCATGGGATGTGGGCACCACAAGCAAAAGCAGCATTTATTTCCCAAGAGCAGCACCACCTTGAATAAACTGAGAGACCCACAAGGCCATTTCAGAGGACAGATAAGAGTCAACCAGATTACTGTGAATTTAGACCTAGATATGAGCCAGACAAGCTAAGGACTTAATTGAATCTGATGCACGTTGACAGCAAATTGAAATAAATACTGATATTTAAATGAAGCCCATAAATGTGAGTTAAATGAGTAATATCTTTTGGTATCAATTATAAACAGAGGTGATATTTTCAAGAGCAGATTGAGGTATTGAAGACTGAAGTGTTGATATTAACCTGTAATACTCAGCTTTGGAGTGCTGTCGACCCAGTTAGGGTACTTGTATAGTAACAGGAAAATAGTGTATGAGAATCAAATGAATTTTTTTGTGCTTTTCTTTTGACTTAGAATCATAAAATGTTACAGCACGGAAGCAGGCCAGTTGGTCTGCACTGTTGAGTTTCTCCATATGAGCCAATTAGTCTAATCTCACTTCATCTGTCCCTTCAACCTTTAAATGTTCGTTTTTTTCCCTCAAGCGACTATCTAATTACTTTGTAAATTATTTATTACCTCCACTACCATAATCCAACCACCCTCTGTGTAAAGAATTTTTATGTGCCTTCACCTCTTTCTTTGATTGTAATAAATTTGTGGAATCAGACAAGATAAACATGTTAGTTCTCTGAGCAGCATGATATGACTGGCTGCATGATCTCTCACCCCAAGATGACATTGATTTTTTTTTTCCCTTTTTTCAGTCGAATTTTCATTTTTAATTATTGTGTTATTATTTATTCATGTCAGTAGATTACATGAATATGTATCGATACACACATGTGTACAGGTACTCTGCATTTAAAGTTGCCCATTTAGTGTTGTTTTGCCGAGCTATTAGCACCGAAAATCTTGTTGAATGGTGTGTGACTCATCATAATATCGTTTGCATTAGTGCAGCGCTGTACCTGACCAGCTTCCGTGCAACCGATTCTCCTCCAACTTGCGACCTTTTCAGGTGCTGCAATGCTGCCTGAGCTCTAGATCCACCAGGCCGCATATCATTTTAAAGAAGATGCAGTTAAATCTGTGCATGTGTGTAGATACATTTACATCTGTATGTGTGGAGATGCTGTTATGTCTGTGCATATGTGTAAATGTATTGATGTCAGAGTGTGTAAGTGCATTTATCCCTCTGTGTGATCCCTGCAATGGGGGAATTATCTTATGAGCACAGTCTACTTACTGGAGTTTAGAAGATGGTAACCACGATGTTGAGGTGCCATTATTGGACTGAGGTGGACAATGTAAAAATTAGACGACACCTAATGGTTTAAAAGAAAGGAAAATGTTGCATCTACATGTTGCATTCACAGCCCCAGAAGAAATCAAGGTTCTTCGCAGCCAATGACGTACGTTCAATGGAGGAAATCTACATGCAATAATGTCCCACAAATTGTTGGACTAATATCCCTTGTTATTATTAGAGTTAGCACAGAATGTTCTCATCCAACCCTGATAGAAATGGGACCTATGCTGAGCATTGCATCTGATAGACAGTTTCACTGGCATGCTTTTAATTCTGCACTGGAGAGTCAGCCAAGATGTGTATTCAAATCCCTGGAGTTGAACTTGAACCCTCCAGCTTTTGACTCCGAAATGAGAGTGCTACCAGCTGAGCCAAAGCTGTTGCCTTGTCATTTAGACAGAGACAGAAGAATGGCATATCAAAATATACTTGGAGTTGCAGTACTTTGGAATATTTTTAGTTACACTTTCTCACTTTCAATATGCTCAATAGAATAGTTTAACAATCTACTGCTTCCAGAACAGGGCTGCAGCTGCCATTGTCTGAATCTAGCAGCTAGTACTGATCCAATCATGTCCTGCTTGTCCCTAGAAAATGACAGAGTCCAGCTGGCACAGCTGCAGGAGGGACTAATCCCGACCTACATACTATCAGTACTGGGCTTTGTTAATAAAGCCTTGGAAAACCAAGCACTGCCAACAGAAAAATACTTCACCGATAACAGATTGAATGCAAGCAGTCAATAATGCAGATTGTAATAATTGGACACAACAGATTTTGAATGGACTTGTCACTGATCTTATTGGGCTTGAGATTATTTCAGATTTAGCGATGCAAAAAGCTTTAATTTTGATCATTTTAGAAAGATCTCGTAATTTCTTGTCGCTTTGATAATTAAAAGCAAATGATAAAAAACATGGTCACTTTTTTTTCAAATTTGTCTCAACTTCTCTTTCTAGCAGGCATTAAGAAAGAGTCAGGTAAATTGTGAGAATTGATAAACAAGCAGTGTCAATAGATTGATCCTGAAAGCAGAATTTAGGAAACAAGGAAACAGATTAAAATGGATGATCTTAAAAACAATAAATTCAGGATTACTCCCAGTTTTATGTGCGAATGAGTATAGAAATTGAAGAACTGAGTGATGTGGCTGAAAAATTATTGAAGGAGGGAGGGCATCCGGTTTCTCAGGCATTGAAATTGGGTCTGGGGTAGGTGGGACCTGTACAAGATGGATAGGTTGCATCTTTGCAGGATGAAAATCTTTGCAGCCACATTTGCTGTCGGAGAAGGTTTAAGCTAGATTAGCAGGGGCTGGGGAATTTAAGAGGAGGCTCACATTGGAGGAAAACAATACTAGGTAACAGGAAGTCAAAAATTAATAAGCAAAATTAGAAGAAAGGTAAAGCAAAGGCAAGCATCAAATAAGATCAGAATAGAAAATAATGTTAAGAAGTTTGGATTACAATGGGATCTTGATCAGATGAGCCAATGGGCTGAGGAGTGGCAGATGGAGTTTAATTTAGGTAAATGCAAGGTGCTGCATTTTGGGAAAGCAAATCTTAGCAGGATTTATGCACTTAATGGTAAGGTTGCTGAACAGAGACACCTTGGAGTGCAAGTTCATAGCTCCTTGAATGTAGAATCACAAGTAGATAAGATATTGAAGAAGGCGTTGGTATGTTTTCCTTTATTGATCAGAGTACCGAGTATAGGAATTGGGAGGTCGTGTTGCGGCTGTACAGGACATTGGGTAGGCCACTTTGGGAATATTGCATGAAATTCTCCTCCTTCCTACTGGAAGGATGTTGTGAAACTTGAAAGGGTTCAGAAAAGATGTACAAGAATGTTGCCAGGGTTGGAGGATTTGAACTATCGGGAGAGGTTGAATAGGCTAGGGCTGTTTTCCGTGGAGCGTCGGAGGCTGAGGGGTGACCTTTATAGAGGTTTATAAAATCATGAGGGACATGAATAGGGTAAATAGACAAGGTATTTTCTCTGGGATGAGGGAGTCCAGTACTAGAGGACATAGGTTTAGGGTAAGAGGGGAAAGATATAAAAGGGACCTAAGGGGCAATTTTTTCACACCGTGAGTGATACATGTGTGAAATGGGCTGCCAGAGAAAGTGATGGAGGCTGGTACAATTGCAACATTTAAAAGGCATCTGAATAGGTACATGAATAGGAAGAGTTTGGAGGGATATGACCAGGTGCTGGCAGGTGGGACTAGGTTGGGTTGGGATATTTGGTCAGCATGAACAGGTTGGACTGAAGGATCTGTTTCCATGCTGTACATCTCTGTGACTCTAAGTTCAAATTCAAGGCTGTCTATCTAAGTGTACATAGCATTCACTAACAGGTTAATACTTTGAAGGCATAAATGGAGAATGCATATATGGAACAGACTGCCAGAAAAGTGATAAGGCGTGAACAGTTACAATATTTAAAAGACATTTGGACAAGTACGTGGATAGGAAAGGTTTAGGGGGATAGGGAAAGGCAGGCAAATGGGACTAGTTCAATGTATGAAACCTTGTCGGCGCAGATGAGTTGGGCTGAAGGGTCTGTTTCCCTGCTCTATGACTCTATGACACTTATGTTGCCACATTCAGGGAGTTGTGGACTTGCACCCCAAGATTCCTCTGTATATCAATACTTCTAAGGATCCTACCATTTACTGTATAATTTCCTCTTGCATTTAAACTTTATTGGTCAGTGCATTAAGTATAGGAGTTTGGAAGTCATGTTGCAATTGTACAGGACATTGGTTAGGCCAGTATTTAAATATTGCATGCAATTCTGGTCTTCCTACCATAGGAAGGATGTTGTGAAACTTAAAAGGGTTCAGAAAAAAACTTGCAAGGATGTTGCCAGGGTTGGAGAGTTTGAGCTATAAGCAGAGGCTGAATAGACTGGGGCTATTTTCCATGGAGTGCCGGAGGCTGAGGGATGACCTTATGGATGCTTATAAAATCATGAGGGGCATGGATTGGGTGAATGGCCACGGTCATTTTCTCATTGTAGCAGAGCCCCAAACTAGAGGGCATAGGTTTCAGGTCAGAAGTGAATATTTAAAAGGATCTAAGGAGCAATTTTTTCACACAGATGGTGGTGCATGTATGGATTGAGCTGCCAGAGAAGTGGTGGAGACTGGTACAATTGCAACATTTAAAAGGCATCTGGATGGGTAAATGAATAGCAAGGGTTGAAGGGGATATGGGCCAACTGCTGGCAAATGGGAATAGATTAATTTAGGATATTGGTTGACATGGACGAGTTGGACCAAAAGGTCTGTTTCCGTGCTATATATCTCTTTGACTCTGTAACACCCAAAATGCATTACCTTACATTTGTCCAGATTCGAGACTATCTGCCATTTCTCTGCCCAACTTTCCAGTTGATCTATATCTTGTTGTATCATTGATATCATTTCTCACTATCAGCAACTCAATCTTCATGTCCTTTGCAGACTTACTGATCAGACCATCAATATTTCACCAACTTGTCTATATATATTTGTATATCTCTAACAACAGACTACCCTGCACTGATACTTGTGGAGTGCCACTGGTGACAGACCTCCAGTCAGAAAATACCGCTCCACAACTACAGCTTGTTTTTATGGCCAAGCCAATTTTGTATCCAACTTGCCAACACACCATGGATTCCATGTGATTTGATCTTCTGGACTAGTTGAACATGAGAGATCTTGTCAAATGCTTTAGTGGACAACGTCCACTGCCTTACCCTCATCAATCATCTTTGTCAAAAAACTCAATCAAATTTGTGAGGCAAGACCTCCCTTGCATAAAATCATGCTAACTATCCCTAAAAAGTCCATTATTTTCCAAATGCAAGTAACTCCTCTCCCTAAAATCTTCTCCAATAATTTCCCGACCACTGAGGTAAAGCTCACTGATGTATAATTTCCTGGATTTTCTGCTATATTCCTTCTTGAACAAAGGAATCAAATGGGCTATTCTCCAGTCTCCTTGCCTGCAGCTAAATATGATACAGCCTCTGTCAAGGCCTCAGTAATCTCCTCCCTTGCTTCCTTCAGTATTCTCTGTTAGATCCCATTAGGCCGTGGGGATTTATCCACCTTATTGACACCCAACACCACTACCTTCTTACTATCAACATGTCTTAATGTAAAAACAAGCCCTTGTCTAATCTTGCCATCATTCATGTCTTTGTCCTTGCTGAATAAAAGTATTCAATGAGAACCACGTTCACTTCCTATGGCTTCATGCACAAATACTCCCCTTTGTCCTTAAGTGGACATCCCTTTCCCTAGTTTCCCTCTTGCTCCTAGTAAATATATAAACTGGCATGGGATTCTCCTTAATCCTACTTGTTAAGGGCATTTCCTGGTCCTTTCTAGCCTTCCTAATTTCTTTAAGTTGTTTTCTGTTTCCTTTATAATCCTCGAGGGCCTAGATTTTTTTTAACCTAAACCTTATATATGCTTGTTACAACACGAAGTAAACCCTCCTGCTTAAGTTAAACCAGCAACACAGAAAAGATTTATCCCATGCAGTAATCTGTGAAAATTCGAGGGGCCAAGAACTATTTAAAGTAAAAATCAACAACTTTATTTCTTAAAGTATAACTGAGAATGATTAACTATCAACTAATTACAACTCCTTCCTCTAACCTATCTTTTACTTTCCCTTCCACTATACTGGTCTGATAAAAAATCCCAATTAAGATTTACAAAACAAAACTTCTTATCTCAAAACCAGGCAGTTTTCAGTTCTTCTGTGTTCCTGTCTTTTTTTTGGGGGGGATTCTGCTTCACAGGTTACTGATTGATAAAGGTACCTTTAAGAGAGTTATTTTTCAGGCAGTCTCCGCATGCTGGTAGCTTGTCACTTCTTCTCCTAACTGTTCAATTTTCCCTGGTCTTTTAAACCTCCCCCCTTCCCCCCCCCACCCCCCAAAAAAAAGCATTGGATTGTGTCATTGGCTTTTAAGATTGTCAATATACTCAATTCAAACTTGATTGGAGTTTGGAATTTTTTGGGGTTATAATTTAAACTGAATGGCCAAATTCGAATTTTTTTTTATTTCGTAGCAACTCAGCCAGTGCTATCTGTTCTGAACCAAATGTTACATTGTAAATTCCCCAACACTCTGTGTGCTTGCCAAGTCCTTCACTCTCTTAAAGGTACAGTGCACTTCTACACCTTCATAACAGTGCTTCCTTCGTCTTTTTAACTAAACTTACAACATCCCTCATCATCTTTAGTTCCTGGATCTTGCAATCATTATTTTTCATCCTCACAGGAACATGCTGGTCCTGAACTCTCATCAAATGGCTTTCAAAAAGACTCTCGTATGTCTCATTGGATTTACCTTGAAAACAGCTACCCCCGAGCCTGTTATACTTAGCATTTTCACCTGAATGACAGTCTTATCTTTTTCTACAACTATCTTAAAACTTGCAGAATTATAATCACTGATTCCAAAATGCTCCCACGTTGACACTTTGATCACCTGGTAAAGCTTATTCCCCAGTACAAGTCCAATATGGCCCCTTCCCTCGTTGCACTATCTACGTAGAATCTACATGGGTTTCCTTCAGGTGCTCCAGTTTCATCTCTCAGTCCAAAGATGTGTAAGTTAGGTGGATTGGCCATGTTAAATTTCTTATAGTGTCCAGAGAGTTCAGGCTAGCTGGATTAGCTATGGGAAAGGTAGGGTTACAATAATAGGACAAGGGGATGTTATTAGATTCCCTACAATGTGGAAACAGGCCCTTCAGCCCAACAAGTCCACACCGACTCTCTGAAGAGTAACCCACCCAGACCCATTCCCCTCTGACTAATGTACCTAACATACTATGGACAATTTAGCATGGCCAATTCACCTGCCCTGCACATCTTTGGACTGTGGGAGGAAACCGGAGCACCCGGAGGAAACTCACGCTGACACGGGGAGACTGGGTGGATGCTGTTCAGAGGGCCAGTGTGAACTCAGTGGGCCAAATGGTCTGCTTTCATTCTGAAGGGATTCTGTGAATCCCTCCTGTATGCACCAAACAAATTCTGCTGCATCTAAGTCGCTGGTACTAAGGATGTCCCAGTGAATATTGGGGAAATTAAATAGAACTGGCCCCACCTGTTCTTCCGACTAGACTTATTTGATTTAGTCTCTCTCTTCTCTGCAAACACACCTCATGCGGACCTACCACCCTAGTTCCTACCAACCCCTTCCCCAGCCACACTAGTTGAAACTCTCCCAAGTGGCAAAACTCGCTGCAAGTATAATCGCATCCCTCCAGTTAACATAGAACATAGAACATAGAAGAATACAGCGCAGTACAGGCCCTTTGGCCCTCGATGTTGCGCCGATCCAAGCCCACCTAACCTATACTAACCCACTATCCTCCATATACCTATCCAATGCCCGCTTAAATGCCCATAAAGAGGGAGAGTCCACCACTGCTACTGGCAGGGCATTCCATGAACTTACGACTCACTGAGTGAAGAACCTACCCCT